>NC_064615.1:777599241-777824241 GCF_023898315.1 Schistocerca nitens
ATGATGGTCGAAGTAGAGAGGATATAAAATGTAGACTGGCAATGGCAAGGAAAGCGTTTCTGAAGAAGAGAAATTTGTTAACATCGAGTATAGATTTAAGTGTCAGGAAGTCGTTTATGAAAGTATTTGTATGGAATGTAGCCATGTATGGAAGTGAAACATGGACGATAAATAGTTTAGACAAGAAGAGAATAGAAGCTTTCGAAATGTGGTGCTACAGAAGAATGCTGAAGATTAGATGGGTAGATCACATAACTAATGAGGCGTTATTGAACAGAATTGGGGAGAAGAGGAGTTTGTGGCACAACTTGACTAGAAGAAGGGATTGGTTGGTAGGACATTTTCTGAGGCATCAAGGGATCACCAATTTAGTATTGGAGGGCAGCGTGGAGGGCAAAAAGCGTAGAGGGAGACCAAGAGATTAATACACTAAGCAGATTCAGAAGGATGTTGGCTGCAGTAGGTACTGGGAGATGAAGAAGCTTGCACAGGATAGAGTAGCATGGAGAGCTGCATCAAACCAGTCTCAGGACTGAAGACCACAACAACAACAACATGGTATACGGAAAAGAATTATCTGATTTGGCACGTCTTTATTTTTGAAACTAAAAATATACGATGAATTTCATTTTTTGATTAACGGGAAAATCAAAAAATGTTTTTTTCATACCGTTTCATAGGTGTACAATATCCCCCCTCCCCTTGAGATGGACGGCGTATGTCAGTGCGGCATTCGAATCGTCCCCACACTGCAGCGAGCATGTCTTGAGTTACAGTTTCCACAGCTGCTGTTATGCAATGTCTCAGTTCATACATTGTTGTTGGTAACGGAGGTACATAAACAGTCGTTTGTAAACCTCCACTAGGAATAACCGCGTACCATCAGGTCCGGTGACCTTGGAGGCCAGTAATGTAGGCAGACTCATTTTGTCAAGTGCGACCGGTCCCTCGTTCAATAATGCCTTGATTTAAAAATTACTACACTTCCAGATGCCAGCGTAGCGGTGCCTCAGTCCGTTGGTAAATGAAGTCGTTGGAATCAGTATCCAACTATGAGAAAAGAAAGTTCTCAAGCATATCGACATATGTGCTTCCTGTAACAGTGCTCTCGACAAAGAAAATTGGAACACACACCTTCTGTTGTGAAACTGCACACACAAAACAAGTTAAATTTTGGAGAGTCCCTCTCATGTTGTACAGCTTCATGTGGTTGTTCCGTACCCAATATTCTCACATTATGACGGTTCACATTTCCATTTAAATGGAATGTTGCTCGTCACTAAACACCAAGCGTGGAAGAAAACTTTTACTCTCCATCTTGCCAAGAACGAAATTACAGAACTCCACGCGTTGTTGATTGTCACCTTCACAGAGAGTTTGCAGTAGCTGAATTTGGTTTGGTTACATATGTAAACGCCGAGACAACACAGGCCAGACGGACACCGGGGCATGTTGAGCTGTCGAGCTGCACGGCGGACAGATTTCTGCGGATTCCTTGGGAAACTATGGCGGATGCGTTCGACGTCTGTGTCAGGCACTCGAGGACAGCCCGGCCATTTGCGTTTACACAAACAACCTGTCTATCGGAATTTTTCATTGCTCTGTCCTATACAGGGATCCACACCATAGTCACGCTGAACAGTTATTACTTACCCACGCTGCTCACTACTTACGACACACAACGCTTTCTTTTGTCCGGACACTATTTTTACTAGAACTGAAGTGAGCGCACACAGCTGCTACCTAGCGGGAACGATGTAAAACTCGAGAGTTTGCTGTTTCCAATAGTACGTTGTCCAGAAACATATTCGCAAATAACATAGTAGTTACGACTTTTTTTAAATCGGATGATTTTTTTTATACATGCTGTATATAACACAAACCAAAGTTCACAAAGTACCCAATAGGATGTGAGAAAGGAATGTTCGGAAGCTGAATTCCTTACTGACTGAACATGTTTCGCAGACAAGCTTTTTCCATTTTGCACGGTTATTTTTGCGACACCTTGCGTTTTCCATAATTTAGAGCAAGATAAAAACGTAGAAGTTAATTGGTAAAAGCGCCTCGCGAATGAGGCTCGTGAGATGTGCAAGGCGGAATGCAAATGCAGGAGGAAAGCGCGCCGCGCGCCCACTGCCGCCTGCGTCATCGTTCCGCTGTGTGGCCGTAGTAAGGATGCGGCGCGCTCTGGAGTGGTGCATTGTGACCGCGTAACACACAGTTGCGACATCTGCGGACCATCCCGTGCGGAAGTGCACGTTGCCTGCTGCTGCATCGCATAACTCACAGCGCGAGAGCTTTCAGACGGTTCTCAAACTTCTGAGATGTACGCCCTAGTGTCCTTAGGTTCCGCGTAATCATTTCTGGTGAGAGATTTATGTTTTGAGCGGATCTTAGAGAAGATAAGTTTGGGTCACGGAGAATCGTAAGAAGACGAGAGGCAATACTACCCCTGTGACTCATTTTACAAGGTAGGTGATGAAAGGCAAACCAATGTTTATACACTACTAACCATTAAAATTGCTACACTAAGAAGAAATGCAGATGATAAACGCGTATTCATTGGACAAATAATATTATACTAGAACTGACATGTGATTACATTTTCACCCAATTTGGGTGCATAGATCCTGAGGAATCAGTACCCAGAACAACCACCTCTGGCCGTAACAACGGCCTTAACACGCCTGGGCATTGAGTCGAACAGAGCTTGGATGGCGTGTACGGGTACAGCTGTCCATGCAGCTTCAACACGATACCACAGTTCATCAAGAGTAGTGACTGGCGTATTGTGACGAGCCAGTTGCTCGGCCGCCATTGACCAGACGTTTTCAATTGCTGAGAGATCTGGAGAATGTGCTGGCCAGGGCAGCAGTCGAACATTTTCTGTATCCAGAAAGGGCCGTACAGGACCTGCAACATGCTGTCGTGCATTGTCCTGCTGAAATGTGGGGTTTCGCAGGGATCGAATGAACGGTAGAGCCACGGGTCGTAACACATCTGAAATGTAACGCCCACTGTTCAAAGTGCCGTCAATGCGAACAAGAGGTGACAGAGACGTGTAACCAATGGTATCCCATACCATCACGCCGGGTGATACGCCAGTATGGCGATGACGAATACACGCTTCCAATGTGCGTTCACCGCGATGTCGCCAAACACGGATGCGACAATCATGATGCTGTAAACAGAACCTGGATTCATCCGAGAAAAATGACGTTTTGCCATTCGTGCACCCAGGTTCGTCGTTGAGTACACCATCGCAGTCGCTCCTGTCTGTGATGCAGCGTCAAGGGTAATCGCAGCCGTGGTCTCCGAGCTGATAGTCAATGCTGCTGCAAACGTCGTCGAACTGTTCGTGCAGATGGCTGTTGTCTTGCAAACGTCCGCATCTGTTGCCTCAGGGATCGAGACGTGGCTGCACGATCCGTTACAGCCATGCGGATAAGTTGCCTGTCATCTCGACTGCTAGTGATGTGAGGCCGTTGGGATCCAGCAAGACGTTCCTTAGTACACCCTCCTGAACCAACCGATTCCATATACTGCTAACAGTCATTGGATCTCGACCAACGCGAGCAGCAATGTCGCGATACGATAAACCGCAATCGCGATAGGCTCAATCCGACCTTTATCAAAGTCGGAAACGTGACTGTACGCATTTCTCCTCCTCACACGAGGCATCATAACAACGTTTCACCAGGCAACGCCGGTCAACTGCTGTTTGTGTATGAGAAATCGGTTGGAAACTTTCCTCATGTCAGCACGTAGTAGGTGTCGCCACCGGCGCCAACCTTGTGTGAATGCTTTGAAAAACTAATCATTTGCATATCACAGCATCTTCTTCCTGTCGGTTAAATTTCGCGTCTATGGCACGTAATCTTCGTGGTGTAGCAATTTTAATGGCCAGTAGTGTAGCATTTGTAGATTTAGAAAAAGCTCTTGACAGTGTTCACTGGAGTACACTCCCTGAAATTCTGAAGGTAGCAGGGATAAAATACAGGGTGTTGATGTGACAATGCAGGATAAATTTGGCTAGGGAATTGAAGTTCAGGGATTCTGATCTAAAACGGAGTTTTTCCGACTACTTAATAAGGCTCTCAGACACGGCAAAGGATTTGAAAGAGCAGTTGAACGGAATGGATAATGTTTTCAAAGAAGATGAACATCAATAAAACGGCCGTAAAGGAGTGTAGTAGAATTAAGGTCAGGCTATTCAGAGAGACTTATATTGCGAAGTGAGACAGTAAAAGTGGCGGATGAGTTGTACTATTTGGGGAGCAAAATAACTGAAGATGGCTGAAGTAGAGAGGATATGGTACGCAGACTGACAACAGCACAGTACCAAGGAAAGCGATTCTTAAAAAGGAATTTGTGAACATCGAATGTAAATGAAATTATTAGTACATCTTTTCTGAGGTAACTGCATGCAATGCAGCCTTCAAATGAAGTGTGACGTGGACGATAAGCAGTTCGGCAAACTGTGAACGTATCGCTATAAAAGAATACTCAAGACTAGTCGAGTAAAACGAATAAGTAATGAAGTAGTGAAACGAATTAGGAAAAAAAAGAAATTTTTGGCAAACTTGACTAAGAGAAGTGGTCGATTGATAAGACACAACGTGGAGGGAGACCAAGTCTGGAACAAAGTAAGCAGGTTCAAATGGATGTAGGTTGCAGTAGTTACGCAGAGATCTAAAAACTTGCACGGACGACGGCGCAGGCGATGACGAAAACCCCTAATTTTGGTTCCCAAGTAGCAGAACTGATTCATTTCTTCAGTTTCATGGTCCCCAATTTTTATAAATTTAGCACTAGTCTCATTTGTTACTCATCGCTTTCGGCTTTCCTTCGTTTACTCTGAGTATATGTTCTGCGCTCATTACTCTTCATTTAGTTTAACAGGTCCTGTAATTAGTCGTTACTTTCGCTATGTGTGGGAATGGCATCAGCGAATCTTGTCAACTCCTGTTAACTCAGGCACTGCTCTGATTGTTAAACGGCGATCTTGTCGAACAAGTTTACCGATTTTTTCAATGTTTGCATCAGTTTTTGCTGACAATGGTCTGCCAGTGCGAGTGTCATCACTGGTGTCTTCGCGGCCATCTTTAAATCGTTTAAACCACTCAAACACTTGTGTTCGCGATAAGCAATCATCGCCGTACACTTGTTGTAACATTACAAACGTTTCACTTGCAGATTTTCCTAGTTTGAAACAAAATTTGATGTTAACACGCTGTTCTTTCTGTACACTCAACATTTTCCGACGCACAGACAAAACGTCAACTACTTAAAACAGACGCCACGGGCAGACTGAGTGCAGGAGGCAGATGAAACTCGAGCAGTAGGCGGAGCGAGAGTCACGTGACAGGCCACGCGACTTTCAGCCTTATTGCATTCGTTTTATTGTTTCACCAGTACTAGTCCGGTTTTTTTCTAGCCACACCTCGTATGTTGGTGGCAGTAGGTTTGTCCTCCAGTCTGTCAAATACGGATTCACTAAATATGCTGGTCCTCTCTCAAATAGCCTTGCCGTCATCGTGGCTTTAAACTGTGGTCTTCTTTCGTTTCTCAACTAGTCACCTGCAACAAATTCGTTCTTTGCGCCTGCGCTATCGATCTCAGAATAGGTGAAAATACTTCAAAAATAGTGCAAGTACCTTGCGGTTCATCCCCAATAATAAGTGTGCTGAATCTAAGATCAGTAGCAACAATAACTGAATAAGTTAGAGTAATGTACAATGGTCGTTATACTATTTGTTTCGGAAGTAGAGGTTCCATAAATACTCTTTATTTTATGTTTCTTTCTAGCTCTATGCGATAAGTTTCTGAGTCGCGGTCCAATTCTCAAGCAATCATTTTTGCCATAAGCCAAGCCGTAGGACAGTTTTAGTTTGTGACCACTGACGATGCCAGACTCCAGCCTGCTAGCTTGATCTGATGGCAGGAATGATTGCTTGAGAAAGGGATTACGATTCCGAAGCTATATGCAAAGAACGAAAGATAAATAAAGAAAAGTCCAAAACAAATACTTCACTATCTACAGAACCACCACTTAAATTTTCCTTGAATACTAATGTGGGACTGGAATGCGGTTGTAGGGGGAAGGAGTTGAGGAAAGGGTTACTGGAGAATATGTGATTGGTAGTAGGAAAGAGAGAAGAGAAAGACATATGAATTCTGCAATAAATATCAGATGGTAATAGCGGATACTCGGTTCAAGAGGAGGCGGTATAGTTGGCAAAGGCTGGGGGATACAGGAAAGGCCGGCCGAAGTGGCCGTGCGGTTAAAGGCGCTGCAGTCCGGAACCGCAAGACCGCTACGGTCGCAGGTTCGAATCCTGCCTCGGGCATGGATGTTTGTGATGTCCTTAGGTTAGTTAGGTTTAACTAGTTCTAAGTTCTAGGGGACTAATGACCTCAGCAGTTGAGTCCCATAGTGCTCAGAGCCATTTGAACCATTTTTTTGATACAGGAAGATTTCAGTTAGGTTACTTCATGGTCATGCAAAGATTCCGAAATCAGATATTGGATGTAAGACGTACCCAGGAGCAGACATAGACTCAGGTCACAATTTAGTAATGATGAAGATAAGGCTGAAGCTTAACAGAATTAGCGGGCAAAGTAGTAGTATACGGAGGTACTAAGGAATGAAGAGATACGCTTGAAGTTCTCCGAGGCTCTAGACATTGTATTAATGAATAGCTCAGTAGGTTGTTCAGTCGAAGAGGAATGGACATTTCTAAAACGACAATCACAGAAGTTGAAGAGGAGAAACTGCGAAGCAACCCTAAGTAACGGAAGAAATACTTCAGTTGATCGATGAAAGAAGGAAGTACAAAAATGTGCAGGAATACGGAAGTACAAGTCACATAGGAATAAAATAAATAGAAAGTGGAGGGGTGTTAAGGCGAAATGGCTGCATGAAAAATGTGAAGAAATTAAAAAAGAAATTATTGTCTGGAAGGACTAACTCAGCATACAGAAAAGTTAAAACAGCCCTCGGTGAAATTAAAAGCAAGAGCTGTCGGAATTGCACTGTTAAATACAGAGGACAGAGCGGATAGGTGGAAAGAGTACACTGAGAGCCTCTATGAGGGGGATGACTTACTGACGTTGTGATAGAAGTAGAGATAGGAGTAGACAGGGAAGAGATAGGCGATCTGGTCCTGGAATTTAGAAGAGATTTGAAAGACCTAAAATCAAATAAGGCAGAAGGGACAGATAAAATTCCATCTGAATTTCTAAAATCTTTGAGGGAAGTGGCAACAAAACGATTAGCCACGTTGATGTGTAGGAGTTCGGCGATATACCGCCTGATTTTCGGAAAAACATCATCCACACAATTCCCGAGATTGCAAGAGCCGACAAGTGCGAAAATTATCGCACAGCCAGCTTAACAGCTCGTGCACCGAAGATACTGACAGAAATAATATACAGAAGAATGAAAAACAGAGAATTGAGGATTTGTTGGATGACTATCAGTTTGGTTTTAGGAAAGATAAAGGCGCCAGAGATGCAGGTCTGACGTTGCGACTGATAGTGGAAACAAGACTGAAGAAAAATCAAGGTACGTTCGTAGGATTTGTCGACCTGGGAAAAACGTTAGAGAATGTAAAGTGGTGCAAGATATTACAAATTCTGAGAAAAATAGGGATAAGTTATAGGGAAAGATGGTTAATATACAATGTGTAAAGAACCAAGACGGGACAATAAGAGTGGAAGACCAACCAACGAAGTGCACGGTTTAAAAAGAGTGTAAGACAGGGGATATTGTCTTTCGCCACGTACGGAAATAAAAGAAAGATTCAAGAGTGGCATTAGAATTAAAGATGAAAGGATACGAATGTTAAGATTCGCAGATGACTCGTTACCTCAGTGAAAGTGAAGAAGAATTACAGAATTTGTTGATTGGAATGAACAGTCTAATCAGTACAGAATATGGCTTGAGAGTAAGTCGAAGATAGACGAAAGTAATGAGAAGTAGCAGAAATGAGAATAGCGAGAGACTTAACATCAGAACTGATCACGAAGTAGATAAAGCTAAGAAATTCTGCTACCTAGGCAGCAATATAACACCTAACGGAAAGATCAAGGAGAACATAAAAAGCAGACTAGTAATGGCAAAAAGGGCATTCCTCGGCAAGGGAAAACTACTTGTATCAAACACACATCTTAATTTAAGAAAGAGATTTTGGAGATGTATCTTTGGATCACAGCATTGCGAGGCAGTGAGACATGGACTGCGGGAAAACCGGAACAGAAGAGAACAGAAGTATTTGAGATGTGGTCCTACAGAAGAATGTTGAAGATCAGGTGAACTGATTAGGTAAGGAATTGAGGAGGTTCTCCAGAGAATCGGCGAGGAAAGGGATATAAGGAAACCACTAATAAGAAGGGACAGGATTATAGCACGTATGTTAAGAGATCGGGGAATAAATTCCTTGGTACTAGAAGAGGCTGTAGAGGGTAAAAACTGTGGAGGAAGACAAAAATTAGAATATATCCACCAAATAAATCGGTATGTAGGTTGCAATTGCTACTTTGAGATGCTAATGTTGGCACAACAGAGGAATTCGTGGCGGGCCGCATCAAACCGGTCAGAAGACAGATGACTCAAAAGAAAAGTAATGGAGAACGTAATGAAGGTGGTTGTTATAGTCTCTACCGGGGGATTGCCTCTCTAGACGGGAAACTCTCTTTTTGGAGGATTGGCGAAGTAGCCCCTCTCCGAGCGAGTGAGCAAGTGTCCCGTGCCGCAGTGGGCAGCCCGTCCACGGTGCGTGGTTTCTCCGTCCGTGTATTCAGCTGCACGGTTCGCCGTGTGCGGGAAGTGTGCCGTGGCGCACAGAGCAGACGAGACCAGACCAAACCAGGCTGCGGTCGGAACAAGGCCAATTGTTCTGTCATGTCATCAGGGCCGGCTCGCTCTCTTCTCTTGTAGCTGTGTAGCTAGTAGGCATCCCTTCGCTATCTCTGCGGTGCCAAGAGGCGGCCACAAAGCGTGTTCAAGCTCCCTCCTGAATGTTATGTGGAGGTAACTATTAAGAGCTGAGTCAAGCTTCAATTTACTTTACATCAAAGTACCAGCAAAAAATGAAAATAACGAAAGCATCATTAGCTGACCTCTAACCTGTGCTCCCCTCTATTGTATTCCGTATCTGGTAGTCACTGATAAGGCGGGTTTGTCGAGATGAACTGGTAGGGAGGGGCAGTATCTGGAACATTTGGACGACCAGATATAAGTGTAGGACTTGAGGAAAACGATACAGTTATGGCGTTTTGATACGAGGTGCTAAACATAGCCGGCCGCGGTGGCCGAGCGGTTTTAGGCGCTTCATTCCGGAACCGCGCGACTGCTACGGTCGCAGGTTGGAATCCTGCCTCGGGCATGGATGTGTGTGATGTCCTTAGGTTAGTTAGGTTTAAGTAGTTCTAAGTTCTAGGGGGACTGATGACCTCAGATGTTAAGTCCTATAGTGCTCAGAGCCATTTTTGCTGAACATAACAAACAATGTTTAACACTGATCAAATTTCTGGAAAATGGCAATACCAGAACCAAAGTTAATTGTCACTGCATCCAACATGAACACAATCGTTTATAACGTCCAAAATTAAGATACTGTTAAAAGGACGAATCATGTTATTATCTATTCAATGTTAAATCCAATCCTATCGCTGCTGAGTTTTTCGGATAATAATTAACCGTTATCAGTTTCGAATTGTAAATAATATATTTTTTTTAAATTAGATATATTGCGATGCAGCACTGTCAATAATAGATCGCTGGCATAAAATTATAACTGCGTGAGAAACGAAAGTGAAGCTCGCAAAACGAGAGGAAAAAACGAAATGAAACTTCATGGATCGAGCGGGTATGCGATATTATTTCAGTGATTACAAAATTGAGTCGGGTCGAGTTTAAGCCTACCTACTAGTATGACATCGCACCCCTCTCTGATCCGGATTCACACGCTAATACGGTTGGGGAAGGGTGTCATAAAACCTTAGTGTGTTCTCCTGAGGCAAGCTGGCCCACAACTGTCGATAATGCCTCTGGGAACACATTGACGCTCGAACTTGTCCTACAGACGTTCTATCAGGCACAAATCTTAGTATCTCGCCGGCCACAGGAGAACCTAAACATCACGCATAGATATACGTGCCATGTGTGGACAAGCATTGTCCTCCTGAAAATGACACCACTGTACTGTCGCACGAGAAGCAACACACGAGGACGCAGGATGTCCCTGATGCACGGTGTGCGTCACAGTTCCCTGAATCACTACTAACCGTGACCTGAAGTCATACCCGAGGGCTCCCCCACCACGGTGCAGTGCTCTCCAGAACATTGGTCGCCGCCATACTCGCTGACGATTCTCATTCGGAGTAGTGCAGACCCGCTATACACCACTGAACAGAATGTGACGCCATTCACCAGCACTCCATGTTTCACGGCCACGGTTCCACTCCCAACGCAGCAGTTTGTGTAGTGATAACCGTGGAGCGGTAACTTCTTGTCCAGCTGCTACTGGTGTCCGACCAATGGTGCGGAATGACACAGAATTAGCAGGGAGCCCATTACTTGTTCTCGGATGGCAGGTGCTGACATGAAGATATACTTGGTGCACAATACGGCGAACCGCCCTTGTGATAGCCGTTGTCGACCGGAAACTTGACGACGACCAAGCGAGTCCTCACCTTTCCCTGCAGTACATCACACCAGGCCACGGTCGCATCCGAATCAGCCCCGGATCTACGGTATTTCCGAACCATGGAAAAACTTGATAGTGGCGCACCCCCTCACCCTCCCTCGAGCATTTGAATTAGGACGTCAAAAATTAAAAAAATATAATTTCAAAAATGTTAATTTTGTAGCGCACATCTTTCTGAAGAGTTTGATATATAAAACATATATGTTCGAGGAAATGTGAGACACGTAATTTCGTCTTTAGTGTACTAAAGTATAGTGCCGCGCCTCTTCACAAAGCATTCTTCTATCGCACGTCTTTCGCACGAATTCGCACGAATTCAAAGGTGTATATTTTACAATAGAAACCATCAAACCTATATTCAGGACTGTGGAAATTTAAACATCCTGGGGTGCCTTCCCTGCTCCCAGTTGGCCGATTTGACATCCTACCTCCTGCCTTAAAAAAAAAATACTGGGTGGGAATATTTGTGACCAGGAGAATAAGAACTCCTCAGAAAATTAGCACTCTTGATTGCCTATTAGCTAATAACTTTCTCTTTTGTGTGACATAAAATTAAATATAGGGAGCATAAAACCGCTAAAGACGAGAGGCAAGCAAGACAGTATACATTTCTTCAATCCTTACGTCCTAGCCTTTTTTCTCTGTAATCTTGCTACAGCTTGACACGGCCTGCTTCCCTTTCTGCGAAAGATTCTATTACCTCATCAAAGTTCTTCAAACGTTTTGCTACGTGAAAAATCAAAATGTCATTCCCTAATGCTGAAAAAGCTGGTAATACCAATGGTGCCAAAGACTGGTGCGGTTTCTCGATTTGATTACCTCTATTTAACCACTGCTAGATTAACAGAAATACGCCTTTCTAACACTGCAGCAGTTGTAACACACGCCAAATAAACGAGACCCGTATTGGGAAAAATGGTCATTTTTATCTACCTCATTTACATAGATAACACTACAGTATATAATACACAAAGTACCAATATAAAACGCCTATTGGGCCTAGTACAAGCAAAAAGTTTTATGTTAGGAAATAGTTTCCATTTCATTTTTCCATTTCATTCGTATGCTCCAGTTTCTCAAGGATTTTTATATAAATTTGGAATCGTCGTATTCTTCATATAAGTTGTGTGATATATCCGTTTCTTCTCCTTCCTCGTTCTAACAATCAATCTTGTCATTAATAATTCTGTAACTATCCCTGCCATTGTCGAAACTTGTTCTACGGGTAACTTCATTAACCCTGCCAGAATCACCGGTTTATTTATCCAGAGTTTATGCTCCGGTTGGACGTCAGACGTTATTACGTGTTCGTACAAAGAGTTTTCCGCGCTATTCCGAGAATAGAACTCAAGCGGCTGCTAACTGGGAACTGTACAACTCGTTAACGATCTGCCAAAAATTTTGTCAAAATTTCGTTTTCTTGGTTACGCCAGGAAGATAATACACTCCTGGAAATTGAAATAAGAACACCGTGAATTCATTGTCCCAGGAAAGGGAAACTTTATTGACACATTCCTGGGGTCAGATACATCACATGATCACACTGACAGAACCACAGGCACATAGACACAGGCAACAGAGCATGCACAATGTCGGCACTAGTACAGTGTATATCCACCTTTCGCAGCAATGCAGGCTGCTATTCTCCCATGGAGACGATCGTAGAGATGCTGGATGTAGTCCTGTGGAACGGCTTGCCATGCCATTTCCACCTGGCGCCTCAGTTGGACCAGCGTTCGTGCTGGACGTGCAGACCGCGTGAGACGACGCTTCATCCAGTCCCAAACATTCTCAATGGGGGACAGATCCGGAGATCTTGCTGGCCAGGGTAGTTGACTTACACCTTCCAGAGCACGTTGGGTGGCACGGGATACATGCGGACGTGCATTGTCCTGTTGGAACAGCAAGTTCCCTTGCCGGTCTAGGAATGGTAGAACGATGGGTTCGATGACGGTTTGGATGTACCGTGCACTATTCAGTGTCCCCTCGACGATCACCAGTGGTGTACGGCCAGTGTAGGAGATCGCTCCCCACACCATGATGCCGGGTGTTGGCCCTGTGTGCCTCGGTCGTATGCAGTCCTGATTGTGGCGCTCACCTGCACAGCGCCAAACACGCATACGACCATCATTGGCACCAAGGCAGAAGCGACTCTCATCGCTGAAGACGACACGTCTCCATTCGTCCCTCCATTCACGCCTGTCGCAACACCACTGGAGGCGGGCTGCACGATGTTGGGGCGTGAGCGGAAGACGGCCTAACGGTGTGCGGGACCATAGCCCAGCTTCATGGAGACGGTTGCGAATGGTCCTCGCCGATACCCCAGGAGCAACAGTGTCCCTAATTTGCTGGGAAGTGGCGGTGCGGTCCCCTACGGCACTGCGTAGGATCCTACGGTCTGGGCGTGCATCCGTGCGTCGCTGCGGTCCGGTCCCAGGTCGACGGGCACGTGCACCTTCCGCCGACCACTGGCAACAACATCGATGTACTGTGGAGACCTCACGCCCCACGTGTTGAGCAATTCGGCGGTACGTCTACCCGGCCTCCCGCATGCCCACTATACGCCCTCGCTCAAAGTCCGTCAACTGCACATACGGTTCATGTCCACGCTGTCGCGGCATGCTACCAGTGTTAAAGACTGCGATGGAGCTCCGTATGCCACGGCAAACTGGCTGACACTGACGGCGGCGGTGCACAAATGCTGCGCAGCTAGCGCCATTCGACGGCCAACACCGCGGTTCCTGGTGTGTCCGCTGTGCCGTGCGTGTGATCATTGCTTGTACAGCCCTCTCGCAGTGTCCGGAGCAAGTATGGTGGGTCTGACACACCGGTGTCAATGTGTTCTTTTTTCCATTTCCAGGAGTGTACGTAATCTTTCTTACCTGTTAATCCTCTTAGTAGTTTATTTACACTCTGGTAGTCTGAATGTATCTATTTCGCTAGTGATAATAACAACGCTGATCATTCATCATCAAATGCCGTAAATTCAACTAAATACCTAAGTATTACAATTACGAACAACTTAAATTGGGAAGAACACACAGAAAATGTTGTGGGGAATGCTAACCAAAGGCTGCGTTTTATTGGCAGGACACTTAGAAAATGATACAGACCTACTAAGGACTGCCTACACTACGCTTGTCCGTCCTCTTTTAGAATACTGCTGCGCGCTGTGGGATCCTCACCAGGTAGGACTGACGGAGTACATCTAAAAAGTTCAAAGAAAGGCAGCACGTTTTGTATTATCGCGAAATATGGGAGTGTCACAGAAATGATACAGAATTTGGGCTGGAAATCATTAAAAGAAAGGCGTTTTTCGTTGCGACGGAATCTTCTCACGAAATTCCAATCACCAGCTTTCTCCTCCGAATGCGAAAATATTTTGTTGACACCGACCTACATAGGGCGGAACGATCACCACGATAAAATAAGGGAAATCAGAGCTTGTACGGAAAGATATAGGTGTTCATTCTTTCCGCGCGCTATACGAGATTGGAATAATAGAGAATTGTGAAGGTGGTTCAATGAACCCTCTGCCAGGCACTTAAATGTGATTTGCAGAGTATCCATGTAGACGTAGATGTAGATTCGCATACCCAATCAACCACATAAACAGCGATTGGCATTCAAACGTTAGGGTTTATTCGGCTCAGCTCGTAGAGCCCTGTCCCCTTTTGTCTGCGAGAAAAGTTTTCTATTTCTAGATATATCGGGGATTCCCCTAGCAGAGACGACATGTACACTATGCATGCATTCACAAATCAACTTATGATTCGTTCAGAAATCAACTTACAATGTGTTCAAAAATGTTAAAGGACCAACGGGGATGCGTTTCAAAATCATATCAATAATCGACCGACCAACGTGCGGTAGATGCTAGGCGATTTGTGGAACAAGGTTTTATTCTTCAGCAATATCAATTTAGCGCCCCCCGAAATTGCCGCCCGGGGCAGATACTCTTGTTTGCTGCTCCCATCCCATCCCATCCCCTCCCCTCCCCGCCCCTATATCCGGGCCTGATTCGAATGCCTCAGAGATCTGGATATTCCACAATTCGACCAGCTGTCCAAGTTGAGACCCTCAATAGGATCCTTTCAGACTCTTGTCAGGGCTGGTAAGGCTGTCTCACATGCGTACGCGATTGCAGGTCTAATCATTTACGTACACGCCAATGGTGTGCACGTGTACGAAGTTGCATTGACATTCAACCATATCTTCTGGTCGTTTTACTTTCTTTTCCAGGCAGAGTAGTTTTAATCTGCCAGAAAGCTTCAAACCGAAACACACTGCACACCGCTGCAGACGGAAAATTCATTTTGAAATCTTTTGTTGATATATCCTTGCATCAGACTACGTCGGCAGCGAAGTGAAACAGTCGAAAAACCAGAATTCGTTTAAATTAACATTGGTGACAGTGTACCTCGCTTAGGGCCGTTTTTGAGAATCTTACTTTTCTAGCACTAAGTTTCAATTCAGCCATTGTGTCTACCAAGTTTCAACGCATGTCTGTAACGTTTTCCTGAATGCTTTTAATTTAATCATTGCATGTACGTCAGTGTTGTCATTCTCACCCGCGGTTTGTTGCAGCGTTAGATTTGGGTATTCCATCGCAAAACACAAAGCTACCCAAACTGTACGTGTACGTGTGCATGTGGCAGCGTGTGCGTGCGCGTGTAAGTTCATTCCGCTTTGTGGCATAGTCCTAGAAAGTGTCGCGAAATTTTGTTAACTCTAGAAGTCTCAACACTCTAAATTTATTATACGACGCATTTTATTTTTTCACTGTGATAATTTATAATATCTTTGGAGACATCTGGACGAGCTAGAGTCTGCAACAGTGGGAAGCTGTGAACTCTAATTGCTTGTAACTCGAGCTGTGGTAAAAAAAATGTAGATCAAGGATTATCTCATTCATCCCATTTAATGAAAATAAGCGTAAGGACACCACGGTCACTTAGTTTCACTATATAGAAGGCATAAGTAGCGAGCGTTTCAAAAATTGACTTGGTAGTCGTAAAATGGATGCTAGTGCTCGCTGAAATAAAACCTTCACATATTATATGCAGCTAAATAATAAATTTTAGAAAGTGAGTACACATTGCTGAAAAGGGGCCTCGCAATTCATCACTGCTGCGGGCCCCAAAGATCTTAAACCAGTGCTGTTCGTCCATGTGCTTCGATTCTTCCGAGCTGCTTTATCTCGTCACGCAAGGCCAATTTCTAAAGAGAGACAGCGTTCTTCTACCCTGCCATATAACACGACAAAGCTTCATAACAATTATGGTTCGATCAGTGCGCATCGGTTCGTACCATATACTGGTATTGTTAACGTTAATGTTGTAACGTAACTTTGGTTGGAGAGGTGTGCTGTTCAAAGGGATCTGTCCTCAACCCGTAGATCGATTCGATCACTACAATGTTTCGATAGGCATGTCCCCATTGGTGGAGGCGTTATGCTTTTGCTTTGTTGAGTTTCCTTCGGTTGACAACTTGAGATTATCACGTAAATCTGTTTTCTCTCCAGTATTTCGAAACGATTTTCGAGGTGCCGAATTAACGAAGTAGGTTATTTTCATTAACGAAGAAATTCCATAATTTTTATCTACGTACTACACACACGCGCGCGCGTGCGCGGATGTAAGTCGCTTTTATTTTCCAGGTCGCATATTATTGTCAAAGGACCGAAACGTAACATGGATACAATAAACCCTACGATTATTTTGAATTAACGTCATTTTAATAATAAATAACGGCGCAACCGAAAAAACTGAAACAAAACGAAACTCTCTGCTCTCATTACAGCAAATTAAATCATATGAGGCATTGAAATACTGAGAATTAGATGTGATCTTCTTTTAGACTGTGAATTTACCGTTTCTTGTGTCAATTCAGAAATTGCACTTCTCAACAAATTGAAACTTCTCTACATCTGGTTTCGAAGTGGGTGGATTTACGTAATTTTGAGCTGCTTCATTCAGAGGTGCAACAATTATTTTCTTTATCACGTCTCACTTAAGAGATAAAAAATCGCAATATTAATCCGTGAGCACCGAAAACTGAAGTTTGTTCCTAATATTAATCAAACGTACCTAAGTCAAGAGGTACTTAGTTATGGTTGTGCATAACAAAATTGTGTGTGTAAAGAGCCATTAAGAGAGGCCAATGAAAGTAGACAACAGACATACACACATGAGAAATGTTTCTATTTCTCTCTCACTGCTACCAACTTCTGCCTCGCGTATCGACCAGGTGCTATGGTAGAAATGGCACATGAAAGTAACAAAGTTTCGTGAAATCGCACCTATCGCATCCTAGAGACATCAATGTTTAAATGTTGCAAATGGTTCATTTGCATGAACACAAGCATACTGGGCCACAAGTTGTCATCAGTGGAAACCAAAACGTCATAATAACAAAGCCTTCGGTGGGACAGACTGTACGTAACGTTGATTATTGGCGTCGTATTTTTGCTTTCTTTTGTGTTAGAGTGAACTGTATCTACCGCTATTACAACAAAATTTGAAGTAAGTTCTTAAATTTCAGTGTCTCCGTTTTGAATAGCTACGACTTTCCTATCACGAAGAATTAAAGAGAAATCAAAGAATTGTTTCAATAATGTTTGTAGCTACAATGCAGCATTTGCTATGGTCAGTTACGAGACCAAAATTTCAGTCACAGTTTCACGTGGAGTGTATCACTTCAAGATATATATATTTTTTTTAATCATTGAGCGTGTCCAATCTCGTACGTATGGTCCTTCACCATGTTTTGCGCAGTTACATTTTTATGATTTCGACATTGCTGTTCACTACAGACCACATGGGGCATTCTAGTGTCAAGAGTCCACTCGTCGGCTTTGAGCAATGACGTCATACCACGGCAGAGACGCTACATAGATGCAATCTTTGAAAGCAACTGATCGTAAACAAACGAATGTAGCATACGATAAAATTACAAGCTCAGTTCACGTGATAAATTACTTGGCCACAAATTATACCGACAAGAATTAAAGTTAACGAAAAGAAATAAGAACGGAAAAAAGGGAGATATACATGTCTGAAATAAATTATTATCGTAATTTATGTGAATAGGAAAAGCACAGAGAACTTTTAAATCCAGTACAGTATAGCGCATCGTGAAGTCATAATATTATGAATTAGCATTAACTTTTAATACTAATTGTTAAATCTGGCGGGACGAGTATACAAGTAACGAAAATTGACAAAAAGTAAGTCTAACAAATATTGAAATCGGTAACTGGAACTGACCTATATAGGTTAATTCTTCTTACGGAGTCCAAATACGCCACGGTTCATTATTTATATCTTTTAACGACAAGTGTGTGCAATCAAGGGTTACAGAATTTCTACATACGGTATTACTATCTTCAATACTATGAAAAAGAAAGAAAAAATGGAAACTGTACCCACAATATTTATTAGTTTTTTGCAGTAGTTCTGAGATCAACAACAAATCTAGAAATCCTACAAAAACATAGTCCACACATTTATGCAAAAATGTCCAAAATTATGAACCATCCAAAAGTTAGAATCCTATATAGGTCAATTATAGTTACTGATTAGATCCATTCGATGCTTCATTAATTACATAGTTTCTTCAGCACATGTGTGCACTAAAATGTAGGCTAATATGATTTCTGCATTTTTAATTGCTCTCTGAACTACTGCAAAAAAGTAATATTGGAATCTGTAACTAGAATTGACCTATGTATTAGGTCAGTTCTAGTTAACGATTCCAATTTTTGTTGTACAACGCAGTAGTTTTAGAGAACAGTTACAAATGTAGAAATGGTATTAAGTTTCAGTGCCTACATCTGCAAAAATAATTTACGTATGAATTTGGAGCGGTTGGAATCTGTAACTGGAATTTACCTACATATGTTAGTTCTAGTTACCGATTCCAATGTTCTCTATTTTTTGTAAATATTCGCTTATCATGTACTCGCTTTTCTTTTAGAATTTAATGTGTCGCTTCTCCACATTTTATCCTGCTGTTTCGTATATGTTGTAATTCATTTAATCATCCCGTTTTTCTGATACATTTTGGATTCTCCCCGCCCAAAACTCCCACTTCCCTGTGCTTCTCCCGTTAGATTCAATAAAACTTACACTATTTTATAACAATATGACTTCATCATGCGCTTTACTGTAATGCAGTTTAAAGTTGTCAGTGCTTTTTTAGTCGCATAAATTACGAGAATACTTCTGACAAGACATGAAAATTTGTTTTTAATTCCTGTTCTTAAATATTTTTGTTATCTTCAGTTCGTTTCGATATAATTCATGACTAAATAAGTAACTGCCTGAATGTGATTGTAATTTTATCGCATGCTGCATTCATTTGTTTGCGAACATGATCTGTTGCTTTCATAATTCCCTTTACGTAGCGTCTTTGCCTTACTTATGACGTCATTGCTCAAAGCCGACGAGTCGAATCGGACACTAGAATTTATCCGACTACATGAACGATCAAATCAATCGTGCAAGAATAACAACAATGTAATGCATGAAATTGCTGGTGAATTAGAACACGCTAATCGCTTTTTCCACTGAAACTATCGAGCAAGATTCGAAAGTGAAAACAGAAATGTATATTACTCGTACGGTTAATAAAAATTGAGACCCTCGGCGTTACATTAATGCCATTCATTCTGATGTGGCCGTTGTTTTTACCGTAGTTGTTGGCGAGCCACCATTATAAACAAATAACATCTTAAAAGAATCTGATATATTCAGAAACATTTCTGTTTTGTCACTGGATTTATTAGTATGTCCATTATTATTTCCTAAAGAAGATTACGGTATATGTTCAGGTAAGAACTAAGAATCTGTATAGGAATAAATTCCAGTTAATTAAGGTATATAAAAAATTGACTTTTGCTGCTTTATAAAATACAACCAGTACAATTACGACCACAGGCGATACTAGTAATTATACAATCGCATCGATTTTATTTCAAATACGTGATGAACATTAACAAAACCAACTTACGATACACATAACATGGAAGCTAATCAAAACATATATAAAATAACAAAACAGTTATCATAGTATACAAGAAGTCACATACACAATCGAAACAGTAATCAGAAATATTAATGGATCACAGAGTTTGTCGGTTTATGTGGAGAACTGGGATGAGGAAGCTTATCTTTCGTAACACGTCTCATCAGTCTCTCTAAACAAAATCCAACAGGAATCACTCATCGCAGAAAAGTTCTAGCGTTCTTCACAGTGTTATTTCACGGTAAGAAAATGTTGGTACAGCGTCCATCCTGTTCATATATACAACTGGGTCCAAGTTTTGCGAGAAAAAATAAATTTGTAAATGTAATGTTCGCTGGTGAAGTCACTTTCTTTCGTGACATCACTATCTAGTAACTTGCATCGGTGACCCGACGAAAACATTTTCGAGAATGATTCTCTGCAAAAGTGTGGTGTGGTACGATAGATAATCAGCTGATTGTGTCTGTTATGTTACTGCAGCGCCTTACAGGGCCTACTAATTTGGATGTTCTTGAAAACGAGCTTCTAGGCTGGATGAGTTTCTTCTGGCTCCAAGGGCGACTATGTTGTAATATGGCGGGGCACCTGCTCATTCTCGTCGGCAGTTTACTGATCATCTAAACTGATTCCCCGGTAGATAGATCGGCAGAAACCGTAGTTGTTTAGCCATCAGTATCCCCGGACCTTAACCCCTTTAGATTTTTGCCGGTGGTATGGTTGGAAGACGAGCCTGCATAGAAAAATAAACACAAGAGACGAATTGATAGTTCGTATTATGAACAATGGTGCCCTCATCAAAGAACGCCAAGACGACCTCAGAAGACCTACATCCTTGCGAGAATTCGAACGTGCATTGAAATCAGAAGAGGAATTTATGAAAACCGTTTGAAATTAATCCTTTGCCTTTAACACCTTCTGTGATTACGTCCTAACAGCGGTCTCCCTGAAACCAATAAAAATTGTTTACATCATATGGTATCTTTCATTTGGGTTAATCTAGGCTACTATAATTTTATCCATCTCTAAAACCTTAGATGGTACCATTTACCTAAGGGTACGTTTTGATTCTGCACTTTTTTGTGCGTGGGAATTGACATTCACACACCATATTCAAAATGGCTGTTGACGACGGTTACTTATGGTAACACGACGTAGGTGTCTAATGACACCTAACTCCATTTTATAGGATGCTAATTCGGTTATTAACATACCAAATTGGTTGTCAGTCAGACTTTTGAATCACACCAACAACTGTCTCTGACACTAAACTATATTGGGCACAACTTTATAGTAGTAGAGCAAAAGCGATCTCTGTACCACTAGCACATAGGCTCCATCGTTTCAAAGGATCTTTGTTCGTGTTTGTTGTCTTGCTGCTGGCAACAGTCGTATACAAATTCCGGCACCTCGACAAGTGGTGTCGCGGCCCTCTGAAAGCCTCGCTGCGACAATACGTGGAAGGCACTCTCCTCCCGTTTTCTTTTAGCCTGTGCGAGTGTCGTGGTACAGTGGCTGGATTTCCGCGCGCTCGATGTTCCGGAATGGGGGCGAGACAAGCGGAGCAAACGCCTGTGAGAACGAGCCAACAATTTTACGATGGCCGGGGGAAAGTTTTTCACGAAGCTTTTCTTAATGACGCTCGCAATCTGACCGCGACACGCTCTCTTTCACGGTGTGTATGGTTTTACTGTATGTGCCGTTCCATTAATTATGACCACTAATGTCTCTGGTAAAAGGCGATCGGCTACGTTGGGGAAAGCGTATCTTCTGGAGCAGGTTGATGGTTAGAAATAACCTTCTGTACAAATGTATAAAGGGGAAACTTTGTCTCCAAAAATCTCAAAAAGTTGTTGAGCGATTTACTTCAAATTTTTACTCGCGGTCGGAAAGAGAGAATAATCCTTTTTAAACAAAGTACAGATTTTTTTTTGTTTTTGCTAAGAGACTGCGAGAGAGAGAATGCTGTGCTGTGAAAATGTGCTGTTTATTTTTTTTTTCCTCACAGTCGGTTTTAATTACAGGGTGACAATTATTGAACTATATGAAAAAAACGTAAATTAATTACAAACTAAGGCGTGCACACACTTTATTCAACATGTAAATGTCACTACAGATATTCGGATTTAAATTATGACATGTTCGATGTGCCTGCCGTCATTGGCGATGATGTGGCCCATTGTCGATGACCTCCTGAATGATTGTTTTCAGCTCAACAATGATTTTGGGGTTATTGCTGTAAACCTTCTCTTTAATACAGCCGCACAAAAAGGAGTCGCGTGTGTTCAGATCCGGAGAATATGGCGGCCAATCGAGGCCCGTCCTAATGGCCCCTGGGTACCCCCAGGCCAGAATGCGGTCCCCAAAGTGCTCCTCCATGACACCAAACACTCTTCTGATCCGATGGCGTCGAGCACCGTGGTGCATGAACCACATCTTGTCGAAAACATGGTCACATTGGATAATGGGGATGAAATCATCTTCCACAACCTTCACGTACCGTTCGGTAGTCACCGTGCCATCAAGGAACATCGCATCTATTAATTCCGTGACCGGACATTGCACACCACACAGTCACTCGTTGAGGGTGGAGAGTCTTCTCTATCGCGAAATATGGATTCTCAGTCCCAAAGCCGGCCGAAGTGGCCGTGCGGTTCTAGGCGCTGCAGTCTGGAACCGCGAGACCGCTACGGTCGCAGGTTCGAATCCTGCCTCGGGCCTGGATGTGTGTGATGTCCTTAGGTTAGTTAGGTTTAACTAGTTCTAAGTTCTAGGGAACTAATGACCTCAGAAATTTAGTCCCATAGTACTCAGCGCCATTTGAGCCAGTCCCAAAAATGCGCCAATGTTGCATGTTGACGAACCCATCCGAATGAAAGTGGGCTTCGTCGCTAAACCAAACCATACAGTGCAGACGAATTCGCATGATGCTCCGTGGCCTACCGTGCTGTTTGAACGTTCTAATGCAAACTGTTCAGAAGTTATGGCGATTTTATTTCATATCGTTCAGTAATTGTCACCATGTACATTGGCAGGGCATTTAAACCACTGGGCAAATTCTTTTTCGGATATAATATATTGTTTCTCCGTATTATAATTTTAAAGAGAAATATTGTTAATAACAATGTGCCGTTTTGCTTTCTTCCTCGCAGTCGATTTAAACTATGGCAGCTGTGCATCTGGACAATCAGAAAATTTTTTCACATGCTCTTTCACGAAAAATATTGTATGTATATTCTGAAGTTTTTAAATTGTATTGTATACAAAAGAGTAAAAAAGGAATACTTAAAATGAGTAAACATCAAAAACTAAAAAAAGTGAGGCTGTTTATTCAGATTGTATATTGATTTATTATAATGTCGAGTTCCATACCTTCAAACTGGGCGATGTCACAACGAGAAAATTTGTGTCTTGACACATTTACCAGGGATACTCTGGGTTAAGATATAAATCAAATTCCTATACACGTTTAGCAAGTGTAAAACATTGCCGGGATCGCTAGTGTTCATATAAGGTGAGCAATGTCACTTGTGCTAAGGGATCGATTTATCCTGGCCAACTGTAAGAGTTTTTCCTGGTTTTCAATATGGATTTCACCACTTACTTCGTCACATACATCCGTAATTCCACTGAGTCAACATTAAAAAAAGGAGCTTACACGCTACTACATACATTAAAGAAATGCCAGCAGCTAAATCTGACCGAAGATCTAAAAATTTACACATAGAGACAAGCAACCTCAGGAATACAGTAACTAATGTTACTATTAAATTTCGTACAGAAATTCCCAGCCTATTGTTTCATAGAAGACCCACAAATGCCGTATCACACGTTTACTATTACGGACCTTCTTTTATATAATAACTAGCGAATCCGGCAATGCTTCGCAGTTGACAGTTGATTTATATCCGTCCGAATGTTTGTTAGAATATCGTGTAGAAATTTGTAATACATCGGTAAAGATCTTTTCGACATTTTCAGTAACAACGTTACGTATTATAACCGTCAAACTGGTTTTTGTTACGAAAACATGGCAGCAGAACGGTCAAACTGAGCACTAATTTTTTATTGTGTTTTTCATACCAAAAATACGATTACCATCCACAATTACGAACACAACAAAAAAAGATGAACAAAATCGGACGAGCCATTCTCAGGTGGTTATCTTTTACACATGATTTTAATTTCCGCGTTTCCGCTGCATTTTTCAAAAACACCACAAATACAAAAATCAACTAAATGTGTCGAGCCGTTCTTACCTGATATTTATGAGTGTGGCCATTAACGTTAGACTTTTCCGTTGGATTTTCCAAAAATTTTCTTTCATACAAACCTTGTCCTGACAATAACGAAAACAACAAAAAATCAACAAAAGCGGTGAAGCCGTTTTCAGGTGATGATCTTACACACATACGGCAACTGATTTTTATTTACATAGATAGTAAGTAAGAATCATGCACAATGTCAAAACTTTTCTCCAGTCACAATAACCTGTATAAATTTGTGTTTCCAAGTAGTGTAACAATTTATTACTGATGCCATTCGTACTTGTCCTTTTCACTTTGATATTTCTTAACCACTTCAAGCTAATACGACAAACTGTAAGCTGTTTCAGAAGCATACTCAAATTACCCGTACTGCAAACATCATCTCATATCTCCACTCTTCATATCCTATTTTTGCAACAAAATCATGAGATATCTCCTTAGTGTCCAGAAATAAAATAATTTCATCCTGTAATGCCCAGACTCTTTTTACTACTTTGCCCAAGCTCAACCACCTCACACTGTTATGGTAAATTACATCTTCATGTTCTCCCCCACCTCCTCAAGAAGAGATTTGAACTGTCTGTGATGGAGTGCCCTTGCTCTGATTGTATTCACGACACCAACAACAGGATCTACCACATGCTTTACGTCTAGTACAGTCTTGCAGAGGCTTTCCTGATGTAAAATACAATAAAAATCCAAAATATCACTGTCTGTGTCTTCGTCTTCTAACTTTAAAAAAAAACGTTTCACCATACCTATATTTTTCCCACAGAAAGCTCTGGCCCCATCTGTTGTAATGCTTACCATTTTCCATGGATATTATACCAAGTAATTCCTTGGTGATGACGAAATGTTCATTAATCCCACGGATAAAGATGAGTATTTGTGCAGTGTCTTCAATATCTGTGCTTCCGTCCATTGCCAGCGAAAATCAAACAAAATCTTCGCTCCCATAATCCACCGCGCCCACATGCAGCTAGGTTGGTTGCGTGACTGTCGGTAGTACGCACTACTAAGTAGCGCAGAGGCTTGCGGATTTTTTTAGTCGCGCGGGGAAGGGAAATTTTGTTTTTCCTATGATGTTTGTAAATGTCTCGACGGGCCACACAAAACCCCTCCGCGGGCCACATGCCCACCCCTGACCTAGATGCTTGGCCAGCAACTGCATTTATGTTTCAGCATGCATTTCTCGCGGTAATTCTATTTTTTTGTCAAACATTTCAACAGCAGCGAGATGTGGTTCTCAGATTATAGGCTGGCAAACTCATACCGTCTACTACGTTTCCCTCATTGCTAATAAAGGTCTGTGGAATGAAGACAGACGTTGTTGAATGCTGACTACGTTATTTTGAGATACTCAGTTACAGGAAGCTGGCGGAAGGATTAAGGGCACTGTCTAATAGGTTTACAATAATAATTCAAAATAACTGTTCTTTAGCGTGTGCTCAGGGAATACGAGCAAGCGATAACCCATGCCTCCAAGCATTACGGTACATTATTGGTTTGTATTGAGTATTATCACGTCTCCAGAAGTAATTTTTAACACTTACCTCCTAAGTCTCTAGAGATAATCGGCGTAAATTGTTCGTGATGAAGTAGTAAGTATATTTGATCCCTTGTATTGCTAAAAAGTCTTTCTCGCGATTGTAAAGCTATATGTGAGGATAATTCATGCCGAACAACATTTCCGTCGTGGCAACGGAGCGTTTAACGGTCGTCTATCTGACAGGTCGCCTCACAGTAATGTTGGAGCATCTAAGCGTTATATTAACCGTACGGGCTGTAAGCATTATGTTGGCTGAGAGCGGTTTCTCTCCTCTGGCAGGCAACTAGCGGAAGAATCGCTAAGTGCGTTCCTTGGGCGACACGCATACGACTACTCACAGCAACGGTACATTCCGGACGAGCCCGAACTCCACGCGTTCAGTTACGGAGATGATTAACGACCCAAGTTCCTGCGTTTTCGGTTGTCCGTGGTCATGCGAGAAATTACTGGTTTTGTATGTAGGTGCAATTCTAAGACGTCAAGGTTATCCTAATATCACTCCGGATGTTTATAGGCGGATATTTTCGTGGAACAAATCCTCCGATACTTCTTAATGTGTCCAGTTACCCTATCAATAAACGTAAGAGATCTCTGCGTAAGAACGAGCATCTGAACTGGGAAGAGTAAATTGTTGCACAACGTGGAGGAAATCTCTCTCCTACATCCAATCATACAACCTACCGATAAATTTATTTATGTATTGTATAGTTTTTAAGTACAATACTAAATAAAATACAAACAGTAGCATTTGTAGTTTACGAACAGACATTTAAATTCATAATATAGTCAATTGTGTCGTTCGTTGCCATCAGGAAATGGTTGAAAGTTTCACGATATGCCCAGGTGGGACTTTTTGTGGCCGCTCCACAATCACATTTGGGAGCGGGAGCCTTAACCCCTCTGTACAGTGTCCGCGCTTCTGTCATGGTTGGTACACATTCCGTTAACCATTGTCCATATTCTGCGCGACTGGCAGAAGGCAGGGGGTTTCTTTCTTAGGTAGGGCAAGTTCTGGTAATGTGGACAGCATCACGCTGCCCAGTCTCGTTCCCACGAATGTACATTTGGGTAGCATTCAGTTGTTCGACCACGTCAGTCCTTCCTATGGTCAATTAGACCGGTGCGACGGGATTTTTCACACGCTGTGTTCATCGGTATTGTTGGTCACTGGTATCTTCAATACTTTCCCTCACATATGAAATATGTATCATCATTCCATACCTACAGATGCGACCAGCATCTTGGCTGTGTATAAAATTATATTGTAACCCACGTCTCATATTAGGGATGTTCAAAAGAAAAAGTACGTAACAACACTGTGGCTGTAATTGAAGTCTCTATTAAAAATGATCACCAGAGGCGTTAGCACAACTATCCCATTGTTTCACGAGCCGAAGGATTCGTTGTTACCAGAATTCCTGTGACTGACAGGACCAGCCCTCCGTTGCGTCCTTCACTTCGTCGTCAGAGTTGAAGCGCTCCCTTTGAGGATTTTTTTTTAAGGAAGTTGAAGGGCTACGTGTCTGGGCTGTAAGGCCGGTGCTCAAGCCGCTCCCACTTGCACTTGGCCATAACGCTCTGTGTGGCCTTGGAGACGGGTGAGCCTGCGTAATCGTGGAGCAGAATCACTTCCCCGGTGAGCAGGCCAGGCGGTTCGCTCTTGGACTTCCATAGGCTACGGAGTGCCTCACAGTACACGTCACTGATGACGGTTTCTCCTTGCTCGAGGAATTCCATAAGTACTGGACCTCGGCCCGACGAAAAAAGACGGTGAGCATCACCTTCGCCGCTGAGAGCACAGCTTTGAATTTTTTAGGGTGAGGTGACGACGCTACTTTAGCGTTCCTGCGTGCCTCACTAAGTTATCCCAAAGCGGCATATACAACTTTCAGCCGGTATGGTATTACAAGGTAGCGTACCTTTTCATTTGAACACTCCTTATACGTAAACACTCTGCATCCAAGAGGAGATTAAAGCTTTATCTATTATCAGCGTAGCTTCCTTTTCAGCATATCCGAACAATTTCCCTTCTGTCCAGCCGATAACCATACTGTCGCAGTAGAAATTATTTATGTTTTTCTCATCCTTTACATTTATCCATGGTTTTTTTCGATTTATTTTCTTTCAATCTCATCTGCTAATCTTACCACACTATTCGTCATCCTTCCTCTTACTATGCCCGGGGATTGGGTGTTTGTGTTGTCTTCATCATCATCATTTATGTGTGTGACAAGATTGCACTGTGGAAAGAAAATGGATCGTGCAAGGATTGGGACTTTGTACGGGCGCTTATGACCGTGCAGTTGAGCGCCTCACAAACCAATCATCATCATCATCATCATCATCATCATCATCATCATCATTCCTTTGACCAGTGAACTACTTTCCCACAGTGATTCCTTCCATTAGATGTCATTACTCACATTCGACGAGAAAATAATGAAGATATTGGAAGTATGAATTAAAAAAGCCTTCAGTCACAACATTTCGTGTTTTATTAAGTACACTGTGCATTTCGGACCCTGTGGGTCCATCATCACGTGTAATTTGTCTTAATACATGCTTTATTTTTTTCTCTTGAATAAGGTGGCATATTCCTGTCATGAAAAACTTTGATGTTAGGTTATGAATTCGCAAGTCAAAAACATCTGTGAAGTGTTTTTACTTGCATGCAAATGTGCCTCTTGAGGGAAGTGACATGTACGAATAGGACGGAGAAAAGAGTGGGTGGTGGTGCTAAAACGTTAAAAACGGTGTTCTCGGATAATGTAGTAATTATACACGTTCATATTTTCCATTATTTCGCACATACTTTCCGCGTTTGACTCAAGAAATTCATAACCTAACATCAAAGGTTTTCATGGCAGAAATATGCATTTCACCTCATCCAGGAGAAAAAAAATACATGTATTAAGACAAATTACACCTGATGATGGACGCAGAGGGTCCGAAATGCATCGTGTACTTAATAAAACAGGAAAAGTTGTGACTGAAGGCGTTTTTTAATTCATACTTCCGGTGTACTGCATACAGTCACGTTTGAAACTGCAGAATATGGGTAAAATTAAAATGAAGAAATTGCTAAACATAATGTTAATAAGATTGACATTTCTGAAAGTTCGTATATTCATTGCTATGCAAATATTATCATCATCACTACTATAACTTTTTTTGTGAGCAGGCGAAACTACTTTCGTCCGGCGACAACTGTGGGTTCTTTGACTGCTCTTGGAGAAGGCTCATCATACTAGAACACATGAAATAATAGTTCATTTTATTACATAAATGAATAAAAGATTTATTTAACTTCCTTACTTCTTTGCTCCAGAGGTACTGAATAATTTACAACTGTAATGGACTAGCAAAGCATCACCTGATGCGCTTATTAACAAACTGTTCTCTTGCAGTACAATGTTCAGCACTGCCAACACTAAAACTTCATCTGAAATTTGCCATTGCCCTACTCGATGATGTTGACAGCTGTAGCTGACGGTCTGTAACTGGGGCAGAACTCTCGCTACTCGACACTATATTGACCTCGGTGTGAGGGCGCTGTTACGCTGAGAGGGGAAGCGTGGTCTTCTGGAGCGCCTCACATACGTCGTTGCAGTTTGCAGCGAGCCCTCACTGTCTTAATGTCTGTGGAACTGATTGGCGTTGTCAACTTTGATGTGGCGACATGTCCTCTGTGCGATACCACAATAATAAATACAGCAAATGACATCTGTATACTGAGTTTTGTATTTTATCAGTACTCTAACATTGCCCAAGCATCGAAGATTGCTTGATGTATCGGCGCATAATTCGCGCAGATTCAGATAAACTGGCGTTTTGTAGTTGGCAGATGGATATTTCGTCCATGCCAATGGTGTAATGTGCCTACTACTTGCAAGATCTTTTGTTGGTACTCACAGTGTGTCGAGAACCATTGGGACCTCTTTCACTGGTTCCAAAGTTGCTGTAGTTCGATTTTTTTTCGTCCTTCTGCCTGGTAAATTTTTAAAGTTGTTTTGCATCGATTTTGTCATCACTTGGGACGGGATGTCAATGAACCACACTTTCTTTTCCTCCACAATTATGATGTTTGGTAATTAGTTCCAGCCATCTAGTGTCCCACAATAGTCTGGCATATTCGTTTTCGACAATGTTTCTTCCTTGCGGTCCCACCAATTCTTTGCCATCGGCAGACGGTAATTTTGGCATACGTTCCACTGGATCATTTGTGCTACGAGATAGTTTCTCTGCTTGTATCAGGCTGAGCGATCTTGTTGCAACAATGAAAGCTATGGGCAATTCTCTCATCAGCTTCTTTGCAGAGTCTGCACTTCGCGTCTTTCGCTGATTTGCTGGCTTTCACGGCGTTACTTCTAATGGCTTGTTCCTGTAAAGTAAAAATCAGTTGTTCAGATCGTTTCTTTAGGGTTCAGTTGCTAGCTAAGACAAAGTCTTGTCCTTATGTGCTTTGCTTCGATCTTCTCCAAAATCGCTCATTCAGTGTTTATTTCGCGAGGTGTTAGTCCGGCATTGGTGTGCAGCTTTCCGATATTGTAATTCTTCCAATACAAAAACTCGGAAATTTCACTGATCAGAATCAAAAGTTTGCGTATAACAAATTCTTTTAATAACATTATGAAACAGTCGGATGACATAAAATCTATTGCACACATAAACATTACAAAAATTAACACTTCGATGTTCATAAACAGGTTAATGAAGTAAACCAACACATCATACTTAGCTTCATATGCCAGAATTTTGACACACGAAACGTACAAAGCAATTTACAACGAAAGGGCACGTTATAGCTTTTTTAACAAACTTTTCATTTAGGATAAGTTGTAATCTCTCCATACACTCATCAATTCACTTATTTTATGAATGCGATATGTTGTGTAGACATTGCAAGCTCGAAATCGGCACTTGTGTAGAATAACTAAGTGGCTGCGTCGGTGAACAAAGACTTTAGGAGAACTTATCATCGCGTTAGTGTCTGTTACGATACTATGTCCAACAATACAAAATCGTTACAGTATATGTTGATCAGGCCTTTTATGGTATAAGGCCAAACACTGTTCTAATTTCTGGTGTGATGTTGTGGACCGTGGGGGATTCACAGCAACAAATCGGCGCAAAAATTCAATTCTTCTTGAAATGAGTGAAACGATCCTAATTTATATTTAGTATGTGATGTTTTTTTAAAAGAACCTACTGCCGCATTTACTTTGCAGAGTTGTCCGGTTTCGTACTTCACTGAAAATATTCAAATCAGCCATAGTTGCAGAATAACATTCATGTGCTGCACACAGCTTCCACACGTTCTGAGCGACTTATTGCCACTGTGTACAGCAAATGGAACAGACTGCTTGCTCTGCAAATATGCTCATCGTGCACAATTTTAGTCACCCTCTTAACAGCCGAGCGAGGTGGCGCAGTGGTTAGACACTGGACTCGCATTCGGGAGGACGACGGTTCAATCCCGCGTCCGGCCATCCTGATTTAGGTTTTCCGTGATTTCCCTAAATCGCTCCAGGCAAATGCCGGGATGGTTCCTTTCAAAGGGCACGGCCGACTTCCTTCCCCATCCTTCCCTAATCCGATGAGACCGATGACCTCGCTGTCTGGTCTCCTTCCCCAAACCAACCAACCAACCAACCATCACCCTCTTAACAGAGCACACCGATGACTGGAACGGTGTAAATAGTATAGAACTTTTTCGGTGAAGTCATTACTCTTTATGCTGATAAAATATTATTTACTGCCATTGCAGTTTCGACACATGGTCACTATCAAGCACTCCGAAAGCAGTCAGTCATCGTATGAAATACACGTAATTACAAAATGGACAAACGTTGAAAAATGAAATTTCAAAGCTACTTACATGGGATGTTGTAAACCAGTCAATAAGATAAAACTGTAACATGCTGGAACATAGTTCCCACCATTAGAAAAGCAAATGCTTGTGATGGCGTAAATTATCTGCTCTTCCATACAATATGTAAGCACACGTTAGAGAACAAAGTAACACTAGTAACAATTATAGAGCGTCATTTCGAACCATATTTGAGCGACCAAATAAAGACAACATCGGGAACACTTTAGAAATTCTCCATATAATCGGAAAAGGACGACAGTTTGATTTTGTTTAGGAGAAGTCGAGTTTTTTAGAACATTTAGAGAACAGCAAGAATATTTTTTGAATGAACGGACTGACGTTAAAAATAGGAGATTCCTAGAATGCTTCAGGAAGATTCTATAATCTGGCGTTCTTTGATGTAGTTGGCTTCAGGTTATTACTAATTATGAACTATTTCTTTCCTAGGTTTCGTTGTGGCTGAGCGGTTCTGGGCGCTTCAGTCCGGAACCGCGCGACTGCTACGGTCGCACGTTCGAATGGATGTGTGTGATGTCCTTAGGTCAGTTAGGTTTAAGTAGTTTTAGGGGACTGATGACCTCAGATGTGAAGTCCCATAGTGCTCAGAGCCATTCCTAGGTTTGTGTTTTACGGAAATTATATCACGCTCCGATTCCTTGCGCTTGTTTTACATGTGTGGACCGCTTCTTTCGTCTACGACAGAGATTTTAGACGCTCTTGTATTCTTGTGTTTTATAGGTATTGTTATATTGTGACTTAATAGTCGTTTCACCTTATTACCTACTTTTAATTTACATTCTCAGTATTACTGGTCGATTCTGTTTCTACGTGGCACATATTTGTCACTTTCCTCCTTTCTGTGCTGTGTTTACAAGTGTATCGACTCTACCAGCGGGAAAATGCTCCTATCGGAGCACGAAAAAAGGCGAATATGCTCCTCATGAAAAGACTGACTGAAAAGTGGGGTACCAACTTCCTCAGTTAACTTTCCTCGGCACCTTCAAAAAGTCTTGCAAACATATTGGCATGTGAACATAATAGCGCTCTTCTTAACGTGCAGCTCACCTCTCACTTCCACAACCTGCCCTCCATGTAACTCGCTCACGTCCACTAGTCTATCACTGTAAGTCACTCATGCCCATCCACTCTGAGTAGTCCATTCTCACTCACTTATTCGGCCCAAATCATTGTTATTCTCTCTTCGTGTCTCTCTTACTGTCACTGCCTTCTGTTTCAAAGTAACATTCTCCCACGTTCTGTCCTACTACTACTACTACTACTACTACTACTGTCTTCTCTTACTGTCGTTCTCTCTCTCTCTCTCTGCTACTGTCTCATTCATTCCTTCCCACTGCTGCTGTCTCTTCTCACTGTCACTACTTCTCTCTTCCTCTGTGTCTGAGACTCACCCACTTTCACTTCCTCCTCTTTATTTCTCTCCCACCGATAACTTCTCCTTCATTCTTTTCCTATCACTGTTTTGTCACTGTCAATTATGTTCCATTGATAACGCGCTTCTCTCTTTCTCTCAAAATGCCATTCTCTCCTTCGCTCATTCTATATCATAACTGCTGTTTACTATCTTCCAGTATTTATTATGTCTCCGTCTCCTCCCCCCTGCCAATCTCTCCTTCTCTTTCAGCATAAAAAAGCGCGAATATGTTCGCATGCCAATATTTTTGCGAAAAATTTTTAATGTGCTGAATGAGGCAGCAGGTACAACACTTCTCAGCCAGTCTTTTAACAAAGAGGAGCATACAAGATTGCTAAAGCTTTCGTGGCCACTTGTTGACAAGTTGCCTGTTGGCTTCTGTCTCGGGTTCTTCGACCGACGTTCGTCTGATGAATTTTCTGACGTTTCGCCAGCACGGGTAGCTGGTGGTGGACTGGAGCAGAGCTCGCGGCCGCAGACTGTGTGCGCCTGGCGCGCCAACGTCCGAGGGCTCCCCCGCGGTCATTTCCGGTGCGGTTCTCTTGCTACCTGCGACGGTTGTTCGCTGCAGCACGGGAAGCCAGGATCCGTTTACCTTGAGGCTTTCTTCTTGAAGCTATTCTCGTGTTTGTGTATGTCTATAGCTTCTCTGACAAGCGGGTGTGTGAGCTCTTCTCTACAGCTGGAACTTCTGTGTCGGCGATTTTTACTGTGTGAACGTTCACACAGCGCGTGCTCTGCCACGGCCGATTCCTCCACATGCCCCAACCTACAATGTCGCTTATGTTCTGTCATTCTGATGTTCATTGATCGTCCGGTCATTCCAACATAAACTTTTCCGCATGTGCATGGTATGCGGTACATTCCCGACATTACAAGTGGGTTCCTTTTCTCCTTTGCCGATCTGAGACACTCTTTGATCTTCTTTGTCGGTTTGTAAGTAGTTTTAACGCCGTGTTTGCGCAACATACGACTGATTCCGTCCGTCACTCTGGGACTGTATGGCGTAAAGGCCGTACCCGACTTTTCTTTTTCTGATTTGTCACTTCGCCGAGTGTTTGGCTCTGTTATACTTCTAACTTGTGCAATACCCATTGCTCCTCAGAAAACTTTGCAGGTGTTGCATTTCGCATCTGAGGTGCTGCGGCTCACATATTCGTCTTGCTCGCCTTACGAACGTATTAGTCATGCCTCTTTTCTGGCTTGTGTGGTGATTTGATAGTTTATGCAGGTATCGGTTCGTGTGTGTCGGCTTTCGATAAACGCTGTGTCTCACCGAGCTGTTCTTCCTGAGACACTTGAACAGCCTCCATGCCAACATAAAATTTACCATGAAAGTGGAAAAGGAAAGAAAATTACAATTTCTGGATGTGCTGGTCACAAGGGATGGTAAAACCTGTGACTCGACTGTCCTTTGCTTGCTTCACATTGGCCATACTTGGCTGACTCGTAGTCACCTCCTCCTTCGCAAGGACCGACCACATAGTCGTTGTGGTTCTCAGTTGATGGTGATCCACATTTTTCTGGACTGTCCAAACCTAGCCTCCCTGCCACAGACTCTCCATCTGCCTCACTTGCTACCCCTAGTATAAGGAGACGGTGCCTCAGTGGCTGACTTAGTGTTACGTTTGGGCTTTTACCACTTTCTTCAACGGAGAGCCACTTAAGCTAATCAGCTCATTGAGGGTTTCGTAGAACACTCTCTTGCCTTCTCTGCCCAGACTGGCCTGTGGTTGTCTAGGCTTGTTGGTCCAGCCAGGCCGTCACCCTACCTGCTCTTTTCCTCTTCCTCCTCCCCTCTTGCATGGTTTGTTCGGCTTGTTCGTCTTATGTCCACCTGTGCTTCTCTTGCCCTGTCCGTGTTGTTAGTCCTCCATAGGCAATTTCTGAGTAGGGTGGGGGCTGTATGTCCCCACACACGCCCGAGGGATGACTCGGACCTCCGACAGGGGGAGCCGCGCGAACCTTGTCAAGGCGCCCCACACCACGTAGCTACCCGCGCGGCTGTCTTTTCGAGGAAAAAGGAATTGATGACGTAATAGTTTGGTCCCTTTAATCATCCAACCAGCCGTATTTTACTTGCATGTTTCACATGCACAAGCAGCATAACTTTGAACCCCTGTATCTCAGAAACACTCAAAGATATGTAGAAAATTTTCGAGATTGTTCCAGATCCGAATCTTAGCAACACATCGTAAAAATTATAGCCATTTTCTGTGCATAGTAGTTTTGGAATCCGCGATCTTGGGCCTTGTCCGCTGCTGACTGCGAAAAAATGTTGAAAATTTTTTTAAAGAGGTTTCCTGAGGAAGCGTCGATAAATTTACAAAAATACATCATTCATTCATGGGCATACCCGTCAGTTTAATTAAGTCATGCGTTTATTGCAAGTGTACCCGTTATCAATCAATTTATTTAATTTTTACATGCATATTTTGTTTGTTACGAGTAGGGAAACTTTGAACCTCTGTGTCTGGGAAAGAGATAAAGACATCAAGAAAATTTTCGAGGTTGTTCGAGTCGGGAGCTTTGGAATATATAGTAAAAATTTCAACCATTTGCTGTGCATAGCCATGTTGGAATCCTCAGCTGTGTTCCTGTCCACTGATGACGGCGAAAATAAAGTAAAAAAAAAAGCCTTTTATTTTAGGTTTTCCGAGGAACCGCCCATGAACTAATGATGCCTCTGCAAGCTTCATCAAGCCCACCGTAGACCATATCAAACGCAAAAGAACCAACCGATTTGCTCCATTTGCCTAAGCAGGAGGAAGTGGCATGCATGGGCCAGTAGGTTGTATGGAACCATCGCAGTAAGACTAGTTGATGTGGAGGTGTGGCAGAAGGGGGGTACCGTGTTTGGACTTGCCCATGGCCAGACCGTGAATGAAGTTGCATGATTTCTTTGTATGATCACAGATTGTCTAACGTGACTATGAGGAATGGTGTACCATTCACAGCCATGTAACACAGTCGATGAACAGGGGCTCTAAAAGGATCCTAGCCAAAAGTTACTATAGAAGAGTGTCATGCCTTGTCAGAGTTAATAGGTTTCAAACAGAACAGAAACTCTTGCTTTCAATGAGTACAGGTCCATTTCAACCAGTTTCTGGGTGAACACTGCAAAGGGAACTGCGTTCAATCGGCATTTGGAGTCGAGTACTTTGTAAATAGACTAATGCTCAAGGCAACACCCGAAGCTGCACGACTTCAATCACAGAAACTGGACAGTAGCTGACTGGAGGCGTCCAGTGCGATTCGATGAGTCGTTATTTTGCCTCACTTCAAATGATGCAAGTCGTCGAGCACCTCAATGGCTCAAGGAGGCGTTTTATACATGGTGTATACAAGCTGCTGTTAAGGGTGGAAGCGGTTCTGTGTTGTTTTGAGGTGTTTCTCACAGCATGAATAGCCATTCATTCAGATTATCGTGAACATGAACCAAGATGTTTATCTAGACATTCTCAATGACCAAGTGTTGTCCTTTTTTCTGCATCTATATAGAGTCAATGGTCACACCATGGTGGATACACCGTTTCCCGTCAGACCACTGAAATTAAACATCTTTGGAAGTGGCCAGTGCTTGAACAGGTGTCCATCTGGGTATGGTATTTGCATTAGCAATTTTCCCTTTTCCTTCATGACAGGGGGAACAGGAGGGATGATGATCACCAGACTTTGCGCCAATGTGTCGTATTAAATTCCAACATTGTGCACAGTGTCACGAAGTGATGGCGTATGACACTGTTGATGATAGTGAGATCAGGAAGTTTAGCTCGGCGAGGCCCTTGGTGCTAGCCGGCAGGAGTAGGCTACGTGCTGGCACTGGGTTTCACCCTCCCCTTTCATCATCCAACAAGTACATCACGCTAAACAACATGCACACATGCATTAGTTACTTACAGTTAAGTTACATTTAAACAACACACAACATTCACACTTCATGAAGACCCACCAGTTATGGCTAACTAGGATCTTGTCTCTGACCTCCATCTACATCTACATTTATACTCCGCAAGCCACCCAACGGTGTGTGGCAGAGGGCACTTCACGTGCCACTGTCATTACCTCCCTTTCCTGTTCCAGTCGCGTATGGTTCGCGGGAAGAACGACTGTCTGAAAGCCTCCGTGCGCGCTCGAATCTCTCTAATTTTACATTCGTGATCTCCTCGGGAGGTATAAGTAGGGGGAAGCAATATATTCGATACCTCATCCAGAAACGCACCCTCTCGAAACCTGGCGAGCAAGCTACACCGCGATGCAGAGCGCCTCTCTTGCAGAGTCTGCCACTTGAGTTTATTAAACATCTCCGTAACGCTATCACGGTTACCAAATAACCCTGTGACGAAACGCGCCGCTCATCTTTGTATCTTCTCTATCTCCTCCGTCAACCCGATCTGGTACGGGTCCCACACTGATGAGCAATACTCAAGTATAGGTCGAACGAGTGTTTTGTAAGCCACCTCCTTTGTTGATGGACTACATTTTCTAAGCACTCTCCCAATGAATCTCAACCTGGTACCCGCCTTACCAACAATTAATTTTATGTGATCATTCCACTTCAAATCGTTCCGCACGCATACTCCCAGATATTTTACAGAATTAACTGCTACCAGTGTTTGTTCCGCTATCTTTCTATGTATTCGCAATACATTACATTTGTCTATGTTAAGGGTCAGTTGCCACTCCCTGCACCAAGTGCCTATCCGCTGCAGATCTTCCTGCATTTCGCTACAATTTTCTAACGCTGCAACTTCTCTGTATACTACAGCATCATCCGCGAAAAGCCGCATGGAACTTCCGACACTATCTACTAGGTCATTTATATATATTGTGAAAAGCAATGGTCCCATAACACTCCCCTGTGGCACGCCAGAGGTTACCTTAACGTCTGTAGACGTCTCTCCATTGATAACAACATGCTGTGTTCTGTTTGCTAAAAACTCTTCAATCCAGCCACACAGCTGGTCTGATATTCCGTAGGCTCTTACTTTATCAGGCGACAGTGCGGAACTGTATCGAACGCCTTCCGGAAGTCAAGAAAAATAGCATCTACCTGGGAGCCTGTATCTAATATTTTCTGAGTCTCATGAACAAATAAAGCGAGTTGGGTCTCACACGATCGCTGTTTCCGGAATCCATGTTGATTCCTACATAGTAGATTCTGGGTTTCCAAAAACGACATGATACTCGAGCAAAAAACATGTTCTAAAATTCTACAACGGATCGACGTCAGAGATATAGGTCTATAGTTCAAGCTGGACGCAGTCGTTTCCGTTTAGACCTCTGCTCATATTTCGATTTCAGGAAATGAACGAGTTGACAGGTTGGCAAAGCTGGTTACCAGAATGGCGCTTCTGGAAATGGGGGTCCCAGAACTTAACCTTCGATTGCTTATAAACCATCGAAAACTGGCAGTCTGGAATTCAGTATGGTCTGTCCTCATCTCTTCAAACAAACTGAGGACAGTTAAGGAGACCATGACCACAGAGCAGTCTTCCCTGCATGCTTCTCAAAGGGAATCCATCGTATGTTGATTCCACATTGACCACACATGGCTGACTCGCGGCCACATTCTCTGATATGAGGATCCCCTCACTGCCAATGCAGAGCCTGCCTGGCAGTGGCCCATTTACTCATAGAGTGAGTGGGACTAAACTGCAAGATCATCAGTCCCTTCATCCATTAAGTGGCAACCAGCAGTGGTCTTTGAAGGAAGAAGGCGAAAGGCAAATCCTGGAAAGCTTAAGTGAAACTACCACAATAAAAAAAAGAAAAACAGAGATAAAAGCTCAGGAAAAAGATAGTGCAGACAAGATGTTAAAAAAAATAGTCACGACAAGACAAAAGAATAAAGGAAATAACAAGGTGGGAAGGGTATAGGGGTCACGGGGGGGGAGGTTGGTGGCAAGGTGGTGGGGGGGGGGTGGGGGGGGGTAGAGCAGGAGAGGAGTGCCCCACGAAACCCCTATGCAGTGAATGAGGGCCAAAAAGCCCTACCTACAAGGTGTGAACAGAAACCACCTTCGTGGGCAAAACGTAACACCAGGTCAGCCACTATGGCGCCGTCCCCTAGCACCAGAGGTAGCATGTCTTGAAGATTAAGATGACGCATCAAAGCAGTTTCGCAAAGGAAAGGTGCATACAAGTTCGAAGCATAGAAATACCTTTCCAACTGAGGTGGCTGAACCTGCTCTTCGCGGTCTCCCAGCCATTTATGCCACATGACTTTACTTTTTACATCTTTATGATGAATATGCTAAGGACACTAAAGTCTTCCAAGACGTCTCGCAATTTATTACCTCTATGGGATTTAATCACAGTAGCTTCAGCTGGATATGCCATACCCAAAGAAACCTCTGAACTCTCTTTCTTGCCGACCTGAGGCCATTATCAATACTGGAGGTTGTGTTATGGTATTTGCATGATGTCTGCTGTGGGGTACGTTACTTTTTGCCCGATGGGCGTAAAACTGATTTCTTTGTGTTCAGTAAGGAACCACATCGGTTATTTTATAGTGTGACAACAGACTGCATACGTCATAATAATCCACTTGTCGCGGATTTTCTCCTCTTAACAGTACATCAAGTTTACATACATTAAATTTCGCAGTTGTTCTTCGTCGTCATTGAACAAATTTGCCACCCACCACGGACTAACATTTTCGCAACTCATTTTTCATGTAAAATTAAACGCGTTCTTCCCTCTACTAAGATTGTGGCGTCAGCTGGTCAATACGCCTTTAATCAACGATCGTTCACTGCTGTGTTGTGCAGTCCAGTCCTCGATGTTTTCATTTGCGATTTCAGTTTTGGGATGCATTTTGTGTGATCTACAATAGTGAAACGGCTACTTCTAAATTCAGGCGCTCATTTCTTAGCTGTAGCTTTCTGTCGTCACTACTATTACAGATTTGATACGGAGCGCCACGAAATTCTCTGCTATGCCAACCCCTTTCTCACGGAGTAGCACTTGCATCTGACGTATTCCATTATTCCAGTCTCTGCTTGTATTACAATTTTTACTCCATACAGCTCGCTAAGTTCCATGGAAGGTATTCTCTGATGTCTTAACTCGTGTCCTATCATTCTGTCCTCTCGACTTGTCAGTAGTGTCCACATATTCTTTTCCCCGCCGATTCCGCGGTGAAACCCCTCATTTTCTATCTTATCAGTCCACCTAATTTTAAATATCGTTCCATAGCGCATCATCACGAACAGTTAGATTGCCTTTGTTTCCGGTTTTCCCACAGCCCACAATCCACTTCCATACATTGCTGTGCTCCAAAAGGAAACAGAGACTTCTTCCTCAAATTAAGCCCGATATTTGACACTAGTAGTCTTCTTTTAGCCAGGAATGCCTTCTTTTCCTGTGCTAGTCTTCTTTCTGTACCCTCCTGAGTATTATTTTTCTTCCAAAACTGCAGCGTTTCTCCACTGCGTCTCCTTCCTGGTTCCAAATTTTGATATTAAACTTGTCGCTAATTCCATCTCTTGTACTCCTAATTAATTTCGTTTTTTATTCGGTTTAGATGCTATCCGTAGTCCTCTTTAGATTGCTCATTACATTCAACAATTACTGTAATTCTCTCTCCAGTTTCACCGAGGGTAGAACTGTTATTAGTGAATCTTATCACTGATAACCTTACACACTGAATTTTGATCCACTCCCGAACCTTTCGTTTAATTTCAGTCATTGATCTTTCGATGTATATTTTGCTCAGTAGGGGCGAGAGACTGCATCCCTGTCTTAGAGCCTTTTTTATCACGTCTTTGTTTCGGTGTTCCATTCTTTTTGTTCCTTATAGATTCTCGTACGTGCTATATATTATCCATCTTTCACTATAGCCGTTTTCCTGAGTGCTTCGAAAAAATGCACCGTATTACATTGTCGAACGCTTTTCCTAGTTAGAGAAATCCCATGAATGCTACTTAAATTTTTCTTCATTCTTGATTCCATTACAAGCGGAATGTCAGAAGTGCCCCTCTGTTGCCTTTGCCTGTCCTAAAGGCAACAGTCAGTCACCACCGTATGAAACTTAAACGGCTATGGATGATTGTCCGGTGACAGTAGCATAAAACTATGAATTTTATAGCGATGTAGTATTCTAGTTTGATCTTTTGACCGAAAGACACAACACATTTCAAAAATCTGCACGAACTAAACTTTTCGACAGATGAAGTCGCACTTTTGACACGTTGTTTTGCATCATGTACCGGCGTAAGCTCTACGCAAGCTCTGTGTCACCTCGAATAGTTTCATCTTTGCTCTCTTTCATAGTATCTGTTCCTGCCGTTTTTTCGTTTCTGAAAAAAAAAATGCTTTGCAGACAGTATGCTGTACCAATTACTATAGTCTCGTAATCTGCCACCTTCGCGCTGAACATAAGAAGATATCTCACCGTAGATTCCATAAGCGTCAATGGTACCTGTTGCTTGGTTGATATTCCTCTACACATCCGTATTTCACACAGCAGCACACAGTGACACTGTTGCGATGTTTAAAAAAATTGCAAAAAAAAATCGTAAATACTTTAGTACTGAAATGACGCTAACGCAGGAACCAAGACTTAGCGAGCATTCATATCGATAAAACAGTATCTGAAGCTGACATCTCTGGGCATTAGGTCGCGACCGCGATTAGAGAGCAGCTTTTAGTGACGTCACTGGGATCGTCGACCTGTTGCACGCAGCGCTTAGCGAGTCGTTACAAGAACGTGGACCCAGCCGGTCAGACCGCCCACGACTGGACCCTTGGTTGACCCAGTCGCAATAGCTGACCTGTTCATGTATGTGTTCCACCGCTCCGAAAAGCTCTATAATGCAGTCTAATTTCCACATTTGAGTTTCCACTTTTTCTACGACATGGAGGACGCACTTGTTTCAATACTCTGCAGTCACTGTTCGTACTGCTTCTCTTAGCAGTACTTTAACTTCCGGCATTTTGAATGTTTTGTTTTTCGCTGCAACATAGCCTTTGATTCTGGCCCACACTAACTCGATGGCGTTTAATTCACAGTGGTACAGAGGAATTCTGAGAACAGTTTTCCCTGCATTCTTCGCCATTTCATCTATTGCGTATTTGCTGTGCACTGTTCTGTGATTTTTAACTATATCTAAAAGTTCTTTCTTCAACATAACGTCTTCGAAATCGATGTTTTTAGATTTTAGCCACTCTGATATTTCGTGCTTATTGGAATTCGCATTTGGAACTTTTTCTTTTCTCCGAGAATGGTACGGCGCGTTATCGAGAACAATAACTACATTTTCCTGAAGCCGAGGAAGAACATCTTGAAACAGCTTCTCGAAGGTTTCGGCGCACATCTCCTCAAGATACTCTCCACTTTTCTTGGATTCGAAAGTCCACAAACATCCTTCAACGAACCCTGCTTTGCTGCCAATGTGTGCGATAATCAGACGTTTCCCTTTACCTGATGGGCCCTTGCTTCCGGTGGATAATCCGGACAGAAACGCTTGTTTTGAGGAATTTATAGTGTCATCTACCCAGACGTAACTTCGGGTATGTCCTGCGTTCACCCACGTCTCGTCCAAATAGTAAGTGGGTCTGCTTTCATCTCTCAACCGTTTAATGGTTCGAAGATAACGCCGCCTCCATAAAATGATGTCATCCCTGTCTATTAGCATGCTATCGCGCCCTCGCCGGACATATTTGAAATTAATTTCTCTCAATAACTTATAAAATGTAGTTCTCCGAAAATTGCCCAGATCTGCATCTTCGTTCACGACTGTAAGCACTTTATCAATCGTTGGCAATTTGTTACGAAAAAAAAATTCGTGTACTTTCCTTCGTATCGCATTTCTATCGAAGTCATCAACACTTTCAGAAAGTTTCTGTCATAATTTTCCTTTCTTGGGAGATTTCAAAGAGAGTGTTGCCTTGTACTCACTTATCACACGATACACTGAAGAACGTCCAACACCTGTAGCTGCAGCTGTTTTCGAAACAATGTCACTCATCGACTGCTCTGGTTGTAACAGTTCCGTTTTATACACATTAAGCTCCATGTGCTTCTCAGAAGAACTTAATGATTTCTTCTCTGCTCGCTTCTTTGGTAGACTCAGAACTGACACGTCGACCTCGCTCGCTGAATCCGTGGATGACATAATGAGGACAGCCGTATGTGATGCCAATGAAATAAGCGAATATATAAAATAAGAAACCATGCTATTGGATTCATATATAAACAGTGAACGCTCAGCGTGACTAGAAACAGATATACTTACTCTAATAATCAACAACTAGTCTCTCAAGCGTCTTCACAGACGAACTTAAGATATCCTGAAATCGCCGCTGTACAATACCCACTAACGAGCTCACACCTGCAACAGAGGCGGCCACACTGACTGAGCGCCGCGCCTGCGAACCGCACAATGCGTCGCTCATAAAGGACAAACGGTTGCACCCATCGCATTCGAACAAACTACAAAATTAAATTCAAACCTTTCTGAAACTTTTCTCGCTTACACCCCAACAAAAAAAATTAAAGGGGAAAAGTTTGTCGCTTACTATATTTCGGATGATGATTTGGTAAAAGTTCTGCATCAGACGAGAGATTTTAATTTATTACTTCACTGTTACTGACTCTATTGGGCAGAATACGAGGGCTATCCACAAAGTACATTACGTTTTGGAATTAAAAATAAAGTATTGGAAATTTTTTTAATTATATACACATGAAAGCCACACTTAAATACTACTTTTCTACATAGTTGCCATTTAAATTAAGGCACTTATCGTAGCGATGGACGAGCTTGGAAATTCCTTCGTCGTAAAATTCGGCCGCCTGCGCCTTCAACCACGTGGTTACCTCTTCTTGAAGCTGTGCGTCGTCATCAAAACGCTGCACAGCCAACCACTTCTTCATTGCTGGGAATAAGTGGAAGTCGCTCGGTGCCAGGTTAGGACTGTACGGCGGATGAGGAAACAACTTCCACTTAAAAGATTCGAGAACTTCACGCGTGGCATTTGCCGTGTGGGCCCATGCGTTGTCGTGAATCGGCAAGATCTTTGAGCCCAACTTTCCCCTGCGCTTGTTTTGTATTGCTCTTCTGAGGTTGTGCAGAGTTTGGCAATACCTTTGAGAGTTTATTGTAGTGCCTCTTTCCAGGAAATCCACAAAAATCACACCTTTTCTGTTCCAAAAGACAGTCGCCATCACCTTCCTTGCCGACATTGTCTGCATGCATGTCTTGGGTTTTTGGGGGGAATTTGTGTGCCCCCACTGCATTGACTGCAATTTTGTCTCGCATGTTTCGTCACCAGTAACGATGCGATCGAATAATGAGTCGCCATCTTTCTCGTAAGCGTCCAAAAACGTTAACGCTGCAGCCATTCGCTGATTTTTGTGAGTCTGTCAAGATTTTTGGTATCCATCTTGCACAAAGCTTGTGGTAACCGAGCTTTTCGGTAATGATTTCGTGCAACAAACTTCGTGAAATTTGTGGAAAACTCATAGAGAGTTCCGTTATTGTGAAATTACGGTTTTCACGGACCGCGGCATCGACTTTTCCGACAAGTTCGGCAGTCACTATGCTGGGTCTTCCACTTCGCTCTTCGTCGTGAACGTTAGTTCGGCAATTTTTAAATTTTATGACTCATTGACGCACTCCACCTTCAGTGATTATGTCGTCCCCATACACATCACAAAGCTGCCGATAGATTTCTAACGGTGTACAGTTTTTTCAGTCAGAAACCTTATTGCAGCACGCACTTCACACTTCACGGCATTTTCAATTAACGCTGACATTTCAAACTGTCACAGTAACTGAACGGAGTACAGCACGAACCTCTCACTAGCACGGCAGGATGCCGACTGAGCGGCGGAATGCCATGACACCAAGATGACCGCGCTATCCCCGCCCCTAACGGACACAAACGAAAACGTAATGTACTTTGTGGATAGCCCTCGTATTTGCAGACGTCATCAACATACAGTACTGAATGGAATTATAAAATAATTTTGCTGTGCGACACACAGTTTAGGAGATATGGCGTGATAAATATAGAGTAACTCGAAAAAACAACTTTTCTCGAAAGCTTAAATATTTCTCTTTTTCAGTGACAATAAATTTTAATGTAATATAAAAAAAGGTGTCGGAAGGTAATTCTCGGATCACTTTATCATGTTCAGGTGCCAAATTGTAAAAAACACGACTTTAATTTTTTAATTTCTGACGCCCCTGCCTTGTACACCCCTCGATGGCAGCGCTGTGGTCACGCGCCTTGCCCTGTTTACAGTACGTTTCTCGTTTCGGTGAATGGGGTATAATTAATTTTTGGTTTCTTCGCAGGTAAATTTCTGCAGTCCTAGTATACATTGAAATCCGCGCGCCACAATACCGTAGCATACCGTTGGAGCAGCGAAAACAAAATGCTATTGTTGAAGTAGAGTATCGTGCGGTGATAAGTTTCCTGCAACTGAAGGTGAAAATGGCTGCAACAATCATTGATGACTTGGTGGGAGTGTACGGCAGCAGCGCAGTATCATATGGCACACTGGTTAGGCGGTGCAGACGCTTAGAATGTACTAAAGAAAAGTCTGAATGACAAAGAAGTGAAAGACTACATCTCCGTGAAGAGCCTGCAATCAAGGGTAGCAGCAGCCCCAGTGTTGGAAGACTGGTGTTTCACAATCGGAGCTATGGTGCAAAAAATGAAAATCAATCGTAGAAACTGTTTTTATCATCTTGCACGGCATTTTGGTTTTTACATGGCAATGTCACCAGCCCGCTGGGATTCCAAGACTCGCTGCCATTGAAACAGCCAGCCGTATCGAGGCGGCAGCGGAAACGTTTGGGCTGTGTCCGGCCACTTCAGACGAGTTGTTGAGCCGATACTCACGGCTGACGAGTGCTGTGTGTATCGACATGACTCTGAGGAAAAAACCAAGCAGTGGGAGCGTGTAGAGTGACCGCTCCCGAAAAAAAGGCGAATATCCAATCATCGTTGAAGAAGGTGATGCCGAGTGTTTCGAGAGTGCCACAGTGGAGTGTTAATAGCATACACTACTAAGGGGCAATAATAATTCTAGGCAGTATTTTGCAACAATGATTTCTTACCGAAGGCACTGAAACAGTGTATGTGGTGACTTACGAGGAGAATACAAGTGCCCATAATCCAATTTCCAAGAAACTTCGCTCAGTGGAAGAGGGGTCAAAATTAGCGCACATGTGTCTCGGCTTATCTGTAGATATTCGATCGTTTCTCAAGAAACGACGGTCAAAGTTTTCGAAGTAATGTAGATGCCTTTTATCCAGTAAGTAATTCAACCGAAACGGTGGCAGAAGACAAAGCGCCGCGCCTTAACAGTTCTGCAGGCAGTGTTCTAAACCTGATTACTATTTTTGCTTTTATTTTTGTTTTACATTTATTTACCCACGTTCGTAGAAGATTACTACACGAACGTTTTCCAATGTATATTGAAATAACGTTGTCCTTATTCGTCTACTAATTATAAGTCTGGTGAATGAATTTTAAAAAATGGAAGAATAATGTGAAATTGTGTTCCGTAAAATTACTGTAATATCTTGATTTCGGATCAATACCAAACGCCAGTTTTCGGAGAAGTCATCCGCAAGGTTACCGCGAAATATTCGCCGACGCTTGAAACCTTCAGCAATGTTAACGACGTTTCTTCCCCGAATGAGATTCATACGAAGAAATGTTGACTCACACCTGCCTTCATACGATGCGCGTGGTGTTCGTAATTTCTATTTTTAGAATCTACATCTACATTTGTACTCAGAAAGCCACCCAATGGTGTGTGGCGGAGGGCACTTTACGTGCCACTGTCCACTGTTCCAGTCGTGTATGGTTCGCGGGAAGAAAGACTACCGGAAAGCCTCCGTGCGCGCTCGAATCTCTCTAATTTTACATTAGTGATCTCCTCGGGAGGTATAAGTAGGGGGAAGTAATATATTCGATACCTGATCCAGAAACGCACCCTCTCGAAACCTGGCCAGCAAGCTACACAGCGATGCAGAGCGCCTCTCTTGCAAAGTCTGCCACTTGAGTTTGCTAAAAATCTCCGTAACGCAGTCACGCTTACCAAATAACCCTGTGACGAAAGGCGCCGCTCTTCTTTGGATCTGCTCTATCTCCTCCGTCAACCTGACCTGGTACAGATCCCACACTGATGAGCAATGTTCCTACGATTGATGTCATCCGACGGAATCTTCAAGATATTCCTGAAGAATAAGCGTAAGAATAAAGTATAAGAAGTAAGAAGTGATACAAGAATGGAAATACCCTACACACATATTATAAATGTATGACACTCATTGTGAGACGCAATTGTAATTTTACAGCTAATATAGCGCCCTTGTACCCCGCAACTTGATAAGAAACCTTCGTGTTGTAACTTTCTACGGAAATGGGTAGATAAAATTAAAAATTAAAATGAAATGAAAACAACAATCGAGTTTAGAACACGGGACGCAAAAGTGAGAAGCTATAATGCTAGCCACTATGCCAGCAGTTGGGCTGAGCTTTCCGCCAGCTAAAAGGCACCTAATTTACGAATAAGCCGAGATACGTGTTCGCTTATTTCGGCTCTTCTTCCACTGAGCGAAGTTTGTGGGAAATCGGGTGATGGGGCTTGCGGTGTTCCCGTCGTTAGTGGAACGTGCCACCTCTAGCGAGTTCGGCGTGAAGCTGCGGAATGTGGCGCCGCGACCTCCCGTGACGTAGGCGGTCCTCGGTGTCGGCGCGCGCCGCCCGGTCCAGACTGGATGCGAGTAACGGCTGCGCACCGTAACCCACAAACCCGCACCAGCCAGAGATTAACGGGACGCGCGCTGGCTGCTGGCTGGGTCGTGGCGTCGGACCAAGGTCGTGCAGCGTCTGCACGGCACAGCTGCTGCGGCCACCAGGCTACAACACGCGTGGTCTAGGTGTTAGCGTTGCAGGCCACTAGCGCGGAGGCCCCGGGTTCGATTCGCGATGACATCTTCGGATTTTTCTGTGTTGGAAAGATCTGCACCGGTGTCCACTCGGCCTCGTGAGGTCAAATGAGTAACCTCTCGATAAAGTAAGCAATGATACTGACGCGCTAGTCGCCGTAAAGGTGCCTAATACAAAAACTTTCACCTCGCTGGTATCAGACATTTATTTAGTGAGTAGCTTTCTGTCCGCGATTTCGACGATATATGTATTCGGCAAACCAATTCAACACATACGTGAGGTGACAAAAGTAATGGGATACCTCCTGACATCGTGTCGGGCCTCCTTTTGCCGTGCGTAGTTCAGCAGTTCGAAGTGGTACGGACTCAACAAGTCGTTGGAAATCCCCCGCAGGAATATTGAGCCCTGCTGCCTCTACAGCCGTCCATAACTGCGAAAGTGTTGCCGTTGCATGATTTTGTGAGCGAACTGACCTCTCCATTATGTCCCATAAATCTTCCATGGGGTCCATGTCAGGCGATGTGGATGGAAAAATCATCCGCTCTAACTGTCCAGAATGTTCTTCAGACCAAATGCGAACAGTTGTGGCCTGGTGACATGTCACACTGTCATCCATAAAAAATCTAAAGTTTTTGATAACACTGAAGTCCATGGACTGCAGGTGGTCTCCAGTCAAGGATCGGTTCAGTTGCACCGAAGATCCAACCCATTTCACATACACAAGGCTCACACCATTCTGGAGCCATCACCAGCTTGCACAGTGCCTTGTTTACAACTTGAGTCCATGGCTCCTCGGGATTTGCGGCACACTCGGACTCTACCGTCAGCTCTTACCAACTGAAAGCGGAAGTCGTCTGACCGGGCCACGGTCTTCCTATCGTCTAGGGTCCAACCGATGGTGCCGGCCGTTGTGGCCGAGCGGTTCTAGGCGCTACAGTCTGGAACCGCGCGACCGCTACGGTCGCAGGTTCGAATCCTGCCTCGGGCATGGATGTGTGTGATGTACTTAGGTTAGTTAGGTTAAAATAGTTCTAAGTTCTAGGGGACTGATGACCTCAGCAGTTAAGTCCCATAGTGCTCAGAGCCATTTGAACCAACCAACCGATGGTCACGAGCCTAGGAGAAGCACTGCAGGCGATGTATTGCTGTTAGCAGAGGCACACGCGTCGGTCGTCTGCTGCCAAGCCAATTGACGCCAAATTTCGCTGCACTGTCCTTACGGATACGTTCGTCGTATGTCCCACATTGATTTCTGCGGTTATTTCACGTAGTGTTGCTTGCCTGTTACCACTGATAACTATACGCAAATCCCGTTGCTATCTGTCGTTACGAGAAGGCCGTCGGCCACTGCGTAGTCTATACGCAAGAAAAATCTGTGCGTTAAGAGGAGAGAGGTAAACCCTTTTTACGGGACAAAAATGTCACAGTGTACTGTTTATTTTGTGTGGCAAAAACTTCAGAGGTATTCTGTTTCGCCTCTAGAAGTTAATGAAGGTTATAAAACTACCGATGCTCAGAGACTGTGTTCAAAGTACTGTGCCATGAACATAGTTTTAGAGATGGTACTGGAAATGTCGTTCGTTAACGTTAGTGGACATCTGGCATCGACGTATTAGTGATCACATTACACCCTAAAACGACCAGGTGGTTCACGAATAATGACTGTAGCCTCAGCCAAAAGCACAACCAGCTCTTCTGGAGTATCTGTCCTGTCTCGAACACGCAGAAAATCACTAGCACACAGATGTCAGTTATGCATTAATGTAAACGTACGAGACTCTCATTAACATCTCTAAAACAATAATCACGCGGCAGTTTCAACACCTTTAAGATCCAAACCTTCACGGGCACTTAGTGCGGAACTGTGCACCTGTGAAATTTTTGTCACATATAAAAGGTTCCTTTTTATTTCCTCTGAACATTATAAATTTTGGATAAGTAGTTTTTTACATCCTTCGTGTAGGTTGAACTCGAACTCTTCCGGCAAAGTTTCTGAGGGCGCTGAGTGACATTTTCTGAGTATTTTGGTGCTAGAGATCCGTAGTCTCCGGTGGCTCGTTCCAGAATTGCATTTCTTTTAATTTCTCATCCACGTTTATCATTGTATCGGTATTCCATTGCAAATATCTGCACATCAGGTCCGATGTTGACGGCGTGTTCTGTGTGTCTCGTTTGGAGACACTTTCACCATTGACTTGCAGTACTTACTGTAAACAACAGTAATGCCGTCTTCATTCTTCGCCCTCAAGCCTGCAATCAGTAGTGCTCAGTTCTGTCTCGTATTTGTTCTTCCGGCAGAGTTAATTGTATGGTAACATTGATACCCGGCAGTGTGGATAAGTTTACTAATGAAGAATTGGTCGATATACACATTGTGTAAGGGTTAGCTGAATGCGATGGAAGAGCGATACGACTATACTTCGCTGACAAGGGGACCGCAGGAAGAACCCCTTACCGATTTGACCCCCGCTCCCACCCTCAGAAGTCTCACGGTTCTTTCGTGAGTTCGTGCATGGCGGCCACGGGACCTTCCAGCTCAGCTATAGCAGCCCATTCTTCCTGTATTTAATTCCCCATGCACCTCCCTCCCCATACTTTCCTTCTGCCCCCCCCCCCCTCTGTGTTCTTACTTGTGTCGCCCTGTCTATCCACCTGATTTCTTGTATTCCTTGAGATTTTATTGCGATTTCAGTGCACCTTTGGTGTTTGACCTCCACTTGTAAATTTTCTCTCCATATTGTGAGCCATTTAGGGAAGAACTCCCTCCCTAGCGTCTAGGGCGTAGATTCGTCTCCCCCCTTCCTATCCCTCTTCCTTCACCGCTGTAGCTCCCCTCTACTCCGCCAGGTCACCAGCTCGTGTAGCCAGTCTGTATGGTGGGGCTGTTATGTACCCATTTGGCTGAGCCCCTGACAACACAGGGATCACACTTCTGATACCTGAGCTGTTGCCTCCCCGTGTATGCCTAGCAGGGGCTGCCTGTCATTCTGGAGTATTGGAACTCCCAGCAATGACTGCCATGCCAGACTGCCCTTGCTGTGGCTGGGTAGCGCCCATGGGGAGAGCCCCTGATCGGAATGGGAGGTACCAGGGCGGATGCTTTTAATATGAAACGTATCAAGTTCCAAATATATGGTCATTCTTCTATGGCCATCTCTTTGATTGGTAATGGATCATTGAATGTTGCTTTTCTTTTTTCTTTTACCCTGCAGCGTTACCTTCCCTGGCTACAACCTGGGACAAGAGCCAGGCCCGCCAGATTTAGATGAAACACTTGCCCGAATATGTGGTCTGTATTAGGACAGATGCGGACACTTTCACCACCACAAAGCCAATATTTTTTGTGTAAAATATTGTAGACCAGTCTGGCGAAGTGGAGTTTCTCAGTAAAATGTAGTCAAGATCACTGTTGATGAAAACTGCTGCTGCTGACATCCGGCAGTCCTTTATGCTTGTGATCATCTAGGTGGCTTCCTAGTGTCCATTACCCCTCCCTGTTATGTTTCAGGGAGTCATTTTTCTTTGGGACCTCATCCTTCAAACTGATGAACTCTGGGTCAATCTGGAACTACAGGGCATTCGTGTTGTTCATTGTGTTCAGAAAGGTAGTAAGAACAATCCCACTGACACTGGCGCCTTTACTCTGGCACTTGAGGGAGATGCTCTCCCAGAGGTGGTCGTGGTTGTGTGTTATTGGTGTGATGTGGAGCCGTTATTTCCTGCCAACCATGAGGTGTTTTCAGTGCTTGCATTTTGGGCAGATGTCTTCCCACTGTACAACAGACCTACTGTACAGTGTATGTGAACACCTACTCTGAGGGAAGCCCTGTGTTCCGCCGCCTGTGTGTGTTAATTGTCATGACCGTCACTCTCCATGCTCACAAGATTTCTTGGCTTATAAGAAGGAAAAGAAGATACAAGATTATCGCTCCTTGATCGTTTATCTTATACTGAGGCTTGTTAGAAATATGATGGACATCACCCTGTGTCGACGACATCTACCTTTGCCTCTGTTACATCCTTTCACCCTCCTCCCTCTTCCTTACCCCAGTCTGTTCCCCTCTCCTCTCCCCCTCCTCTGCAGTTCCCATGCCCTCCCTCCAGGTGCTGCTCTCCCTCACATGCCAAAGCGGTGTCCTCCTCCTCCAGCACCTGCTGGTGATGGTGCTTCCTCCCAGGACACTCCCCCCCCCCCCCCCCCGCACCCCACCTCTGGCATATCTCTGGCCAGAGGCCTGCTACCACACATTGTGACTGTGGGACACACAGTCTGTGCACCCGAATTTCGCCCACTCCCTTTCAGTTCCTGATCTTGCAGAAGCCTGCCCTCCCTCTGTGTCCTGCCCTCCTTAACCTATGAAAGAGGAGGAGGAGGAGGAGGAGGAGGAGAAGAAGGAGAAGGAGAAGAAGAAGAAGAAACATAAGCCCCAAGACAAAATCCGCCTCTATGCCCCCAGAGGTGCCATCTCCCACCTCCCCCACAACCTGAGTCTGACCTCTTACTTACAGAAGTCACCCCATCCTCAATTGTGATCGATGGTGGCCCTGGCAGCATGATTGGATCTAGCCTGTTTGCCTCTCATCTCAATACCCACTCTATGCTTATTCAGTGGAACTGTAATGGATACTACTGTCATCTCCCAGAGTTGCGTTCCCTTATTGCCTTTTACTCGGCAGCTTGTCAATCTCCAGGAATCTCATTTCACTGATGCTCACTGACCCTTAAAGAGTTCTGTGCTTTGTTAGAACTGAGTTGGCCCTTTAAGGGCTTCCAGGGGCATTTGCGGATTGGTCCATGTGGAATTGTTAGCACATACATCTCACTTTGTACCACATTGGAAGCAGTTGCCATATGGGTCCACCTGGACTCTACAGTGATGGTTTGCAATCTTTATCTCCTTCCTTACAGGTCACCTACATCTGCTGCCCTAACTGCCCTCCTTCAGTAGTTTCACCCTTCCTTTCCCCTCCTTAGGTATTTTAATGTTAATCATCCTTTGTGGGACAGTGCTTTTCTGTCCAGTCAGGGGCTCCTCATTGACCTATTTCTTGCATACTATGACCTGTGCTTTCTTAATGGTGGTTTTCCTTACTCATTTTAATGCTATGTACGGCACTTTCTCTGCTATTGATCCTTCACTCTCTTTCCCTCCAGTTTTCCTTCCTTATACTGGTCATTACAAAATGACCTGTGTGATAGTGACCACTTCCCATTGATTCTCTAGTTCCCTTCCCACCTCCTGATGACCAGATTACCCCATTAAGCTTTTCATTGAACTGATTGGCTTTTATATACTTCCGAGGTCGTGTTTCCGCCCTCTTTGTCAGGATGTTTGCTGAAGTCGTCCGTGATTTGTCCCGTAAGATAATCCACGCTGCAGGCATTGCTTTTCCTCATTAACCATCAGCGATTTCCGTGATGCAGCATGGTCATTGCCACCGCCATCTGCGGTTGTTGTCGCACTCTGCAACATCTTAAGTAGCACTCATCAGGTGCTGGTCTTATTACCTTTAAACGTCCTCGTGCCAAAGCCCGTTACTTAATCAGAAAGAGCAAGTGAGTGTGTTTGGAACATGTTGTCTCCTCTCTAGGTTCTTCTGTCCCTGTGGGTGTGAGCTACACTCTGCACCATCGAAGGTTGTCATCAGCAGTTTTCCATTCCGGACCTTACCCTTCGAGGTGGCATTCATACATCCATCAGTTCCTGTGGAAAGCTCGGGACCCATTTTGTGATGGCATCGGCTTCAGCCTCTTATTCAGTCACCTTCCTCCTCCAGAAACAACAGGTTGAAAAATTCCCAGCTATGTTTCACCTCTTGTCAGGCAGAATGCTACTATGAACCTTTTATTAGTCTTCCTTCTAGCAGTTCAGCTCCTGGCCCTGATTATGTCCATAACCAATTGCTTCAACACCCAAATCCTCCACAACGACAATATCACCACCAGGTGTTTAACCTTATTTGACTCTGAGGCATTTTCCCCTTCTCAGTGGAGAAGACAGTGTTTTGGTTCCTGTCCTCAAGCCTGGCAAGGATCTGTTGTACCTTGATAGTTATTGGCCACTCAGCCTGACCAGTCACCTGCAGGTTACTAGAATTTATGGTGGCTGGTAGGCTCAACTGGGTTCTTGAATCTCAGGACGTTTTATCTGCTTACCATTGCAGCGTTTGGGAGGGACTTTTCCAGTCGACCCCCCTGCGGGTCCGGGGTAAGAATAGGCCCGAGGTATTCCTGCCTGTCGTAAGAGGCGACTAAAAGGAGTCCCTCCCCCTCAAGGGGGTAGTTAGCGCCTGCGTCCGGAGACGGACGGTTCCACGACCTCTATTTGCGGTCATTTTGCTTTTCCACTTCTCGTTTCTTCCTTCCTTTGGTTGGTTCCTTTCTTTGCTCTTCTCGACCTCACTGTCTTCCTTACTCTTTCCCCTGCATAATCTCCTTGCCTTCTCATTGCCTTCTTCTCCTCCTTGCCTTCTCATTGCCTTCTTCTCCTTGCCTTCTCATTGCCTTCTTCTCCTTGCCTTCTCATTGCCTTCTTCTCCTTGCCTTCTCATTGCCTTCTTCTCCTTGCCTTCTCATTGCCTTCTTCTCCTTGCCTTCTCTGGTCTCCACCTCGGCGTTTGAGACACTGTCCTCTCTCTCTCTCTCTCTCTCTCTCTCTCTCTCTCTCTCCCTCTCTCTCCTTTTTCCTCTTCTTCCTTCCTCCCTGTGCGCGCCTGAAGGCCGACCCACGCGTTCGCACGCGTAGCCGGTGACGGGGTAACGCGTAATTCCCCGCCCTGGGTAGACATGTAAGGCACGCGCGTACCCCCTGGTAAAGGCCAGGCCCGGGGAGGGGTGATTGCCTGAGCTGATACCTTCTGACCATGCCGATTGGTCCCTCCGTCTGTTTCTCGGGAGGTGTGACCTGAGGTGTAAACATTCACCTAAGGCGGGAGTGCCCTCTGAGAGGGTCCCCACAAGAAAGGAGCGCGCCATCGGAGACGCTGGCAATCATGGGGGATTCCTCCGCAATGGATTTCACTCCATCTCTCTCGACTTCTGCCCAAAAACGGAAACGTGACCAGCTACCAGTGACAAAAGTACTACCGCCTGCCCCACAGTTCCTCGTCATTTCTCGATCTGAGGACGGAAAGGATTTTTCCTCTGTCAACCCTTTCGTTATCCAGAAGGGCGTCGATGCCATAGCCGGATCTGTCAAATCTTGTACCAGGTTGCGTAACGGTACCTTATTACTCGAAACTGAGAGCGCCTTTCAGGCACAAAAACTGCTTCGGGCCACACTCCTGTACACATTCCCTGTCCGGGTGGAGGCTCACTGAACTTTGAATTCGTCTCGTGGTGTGGTCTATACTAGATCCCTCGACGGCTTGACTGACGAGGAGATTCAATCTTTCCTCGCTGAGCAGGGCGTGACGGCTGTCCATAGGGTCATGAAAAAGGTCAACAATGACCTTGTACCGACCCGGACACTTTTCTTGACCTTCGATAGTGTTCAGCTGCCATCGCGCATCAAAGCGGGCTACGAGGTTATTTCTGTTCGCCCCTATGTCCCGACACCTACGCGCTGCTACCAGTGTCAGCGTTTCAATCACACTCGCCAGTCTTGTTCCAATGCGGCTAAATGTGTCGCTTGTGGCAGGGATGCCCATGAGGGTGACTGTCCACCTCCGTCTCCTCGTTGTGTAAACTGTCAGGGTGACCATGCCGCATCCTCCCGCGACTGTCCTGTCTATAAGGAAGAACGCTGTATCCAAGAAATTCGGGTCAAAGAGAAAGTGTCCACCTCGGCTGCTCGCAAGCTATTGGCTAGTAGGAAGCCCACGCTGCTCCCAGCGGGGAAATACAGTACTGTCCTCGCCTCTCCTCGGACTACCAGGGAGGTGGCAACCCAGATATGCGATCTGACCTTCAGCACCACGGTCGTCCGTTCGGCCAGTGCTAAGATCGCGCGGTCGACGTCTCCTCTTCCTCCCATCACCCCACAGACACCAGCCCCTTCATCAGCTTCTGTAAGACGAAGACCCAGAAGTCAGATGCACGGGCCTTCAAGAAGGAACCGTCCCGTGCAGACTTCCTACGTGCCTCGACCTCCCAGCCTTCGACCGGTACTTCCACCAAACGACCTTCCAAGAAGGCTAATAGGAAGCACAGTTCTCCTTCTCCGCCAGGGCGCATTTCTTCTCCTGCGCCACCCAGCGGTTGCCGCCCCAGGCCGTCATCCGTTTCGCCTGGCCGCACCGCTGGTAGCCGAACATCTGGCCGTTCACCGGCGGAGGAAGCTCCCCCTCCCGGCCATCTTCCCAAGATGGCCGATGAACCTATAGACCCAATGGACGATGACTGTCCGCCTACTGATAGCGGCGGCAGTGCTCGCTCGAAGCCAGGCCCTCAGCGGCTTTCGAGGTGACCCCTTCTTTCATCTTCCCTTTTTTTTTTTTCTTACGATGGCACTTATTCACTGGAATATTCGCAGCATTCGCTCCAACCGAGAGAACTTGAAGTTGCTGCTCCGCTTGCACCGTCCGCTCGTCGTAGCCCTCCAGGAAACGAAGCTACGCCCATGCGATCAAATTGCCTTGGCACACTACACCTCTGTGCGTTTTGACCTACCCCCTGTGGTAGGTATCCCAGCTCATGGAGGGGTTATGTTGCTGGTCCGGGATGATATTTACTACGATCCCATCACGTTGCACACCGGCCTGCAGGCAGTTGCCATCCGCATTACTCTCCCCACTTTTACATTTTCCATTTGTACCGTTTACACTCCATCGTCGTCTGCCGTTACCAGGGCAGACATGATGCAACTTATTGCTCAGCTACCTGCACCATTTTTGTTAACTGGAGACTTCAATGCCCACCATCCCCTTTGGGGCTCTCCAGCATCCTGCCCGAGGGGCTCCCTGTTAGCAGACCATTTCAACCAGCTCAATCTTGTCTGCCTCAATACTGGCGCCCCTACTTTTCTTTCGGACACATCTCACACCTATTCCCATTTAGATCTCTCTATATGTACTCCCCAACTTGCACGCCGGTTCGAGTGGTATGCACTTTCTGATACATATTCGAGCGACCACTTCCCGTGTGTTATCCATCTCCTGCAGCATACCCCCTCTCCGTGCTCATCTAGTTCGAACATCTCCAAAGCAGACTGGGGGCTCTTCTCTTCCAGGGCGACCTTTCAGGATCAAACATTCCCAAGCTGCGATAGTCAGGTCGCACACCTCACGGAAGTCATTCTCACTGCTGCTGAATATTCCATCCCTCACCCTACTTCTTCTCCACGTCGCGTACCGGTCCCCTGGTGGACCGCAGCATGTAGAGACGCTTTACGTGCTCGTCGACGTGCTTCACGCACCTTTAAACGCCACCCTACAGTGGCGAATTGTATCAGTTATAAACGATTACGTGCACAGTGTCGTCGTATTATTAAAGAAAGCAAGAAAGCCAGCTGGGCTGCTTTCACAAGCACCTTCAACAGTTTTACTCCTTCTTCTGTTGTCTGGGGTAGCCTGCGCCGGCTATCTGGCACTAAGGTCCACTCACCAGTTTCTGGCTTGGCGGTCGCGAATGACGTCCTTGTGGCCCCTGAGGCTGTCTCCAATGCCTTCGGCCGCTTTTTCGCAGAGGTTTCGAGCTCCGCTCATTACCACCCTGCCTTCTTCTCCCGCAAACAGGCAGAGGAGGCTAGGCCACCTAACTTCCGCTCCTCGAATCGTGAAAGTTATAATGCCCCATTCACCATGCGGGAACTCGAAAACGCACTTGGCCGATCACGGTCCTCCGCTCCAGGGCCTGATTCTATTCATATTCAGATGCTGAAGAACCTTTCTCCTGCGGGTAAAGGTTTTCTTCTTCGTACTTACAATCGCATCTGGATTGAGGGACATGTTCCCGCATGCTGGCGCGAGTCTATTGTTGTCCCGATTCCTAAGCCGGGGAAGGACAAGCACTTGCCTTCCAGTTATCGACCCATCTCGCTTACCAGCTGTGTCTGTAAAGTGATGGAGCGAATGGTTAACTCTCGATTGGTTTGGCTGCTCGAGTCTCGACGCCTCCTTACCAATGTACAATGTGGATTTCGTAGGCGCCGCTCTGCTGTTGACCATCTGGTTTCCTTGTCGACCTTCATTATGAATAACTTCTTGCGGAAGCGCCCGACCGCGGCTGTGTTCTTTGATTTGGAGAAGGCTTACGACACCTGTTGGAGGGCGGGCATTCTCCGCACCATGCATACATGGGGCCTTCGCGGTCGCCTCCCTCTTTTTATTCGTTCCTTTTTAATGGATCGACAGTTCAGGGTACGTGTGGGTTCTGTCCTGTCAGACACCTTTCGCCAGGAGAATGGGGTGCCACAGGGCTCAGTTTTGAGCGTCGCTCTCTTCGCCATAGCGATCAATCCAATAATGGATTGCCTCCCAGCTGATGTATCAGGCTCCCTTTTCGTGGACGATTTTACCATCTATTGCAGCGCGCAGCGTACGTGTTTCCTGGAGCGCTGTCTTCAGCGTTCTCTTGACTGTCTTTACTCCTGGAGTGTCGCCAATGGCTTCCGTTTTTCTGCCGAGAAGACGGTCTGTATTAACTTCTGGCGCTACAAAGAGTTTCTCCCACCGTCTTTACGACTCGGTCCCGTTGCTCTCCCATTCGTGGAGACAACAAAATTTTTAGGTCTTACATTTGACAGGAAACTTAGTTGGTCTCCACATGTCTTATTTGGCTGCCCGTTGTACCCGTTCTCTCAATGTCCTCCGTGTTCTCAGTGGTATGTCGTGGGGAGCGGATCGAACCGTCCTACTTCGCCTATATCGGTCGATCGTCCGCTCCAAGCTGGATTATGGGAGCTTCGTATACTCCTCTGCACGGCCATCCATCTTACGCCGCCTCAACTCCATACAACATCGGGGTTTACGACTTGCGATCGGAGCGTTTTATACTAGTCCCGTCGAGAGTCTTCATGCTGACGCTGGTGAGTTGCCACTCACCTACCGGCGCGATATACTGCTTTGTCGGTATGCCTGTCGGCTACTGGCAATGCCCGACCACCCGTCTCATCGTTCCTTTTTTGATGACTCTCTCGACAGTCAATACGGGTTGTATGTCTCCGCCCTGCTACCCCCTGGAGTTCGCTTTCGTCGCCTCCTTCAACACCTTAATTTTTCACTCCCTGCCACCTTTCGAGTGGGCGAGAGCCACACGCCACCTTGGCTCCAGGCTCAGGTTCGCGTCCACCTTGACCTCTGCTCGCTCCCGAAGGAGGTTACCCCCGGTTCAGTCTACCACTCCCGTTTTGTCGAACTTCGTTCGAAGTTCATTAATATGACCTTCATTTATACAGATGGCTCTAAGACCACTGACGGGGTCGGGTGTTCTTTTATTGTCGGGGCACAAAGTTTCCAATATCGGCTCCATGGCCATTGTTGGGTCTTCACAGCTGAGCTCTTTGCCCTCTACCAGGCTGTCCTTTACATCTGCCGCCACCGACATTCTGCATATGTCATCTGCTCCGATTCCCTGAGCGCTATACAGAGCCTCGGTGATCCGTACACGGTTCACCCTTTCGTGCACCGGATCCAACGCTCTCTTCAGCAGCTGGTGGACGTCGGTTCTCCGGTTAGCTTTATGTGGGTTCCTGGCCATGTCGGTATCCCTGGGAACGAAGCTGCAGATGCCGCGGCCAAGGCTGCGGTCCTCCAGCCTCGGACAACTTCTTGTTGTGTCCTTTCGTCAGATTGTAGCAGGGTACTTTGTCGGCGCATTGTCTCGCTGTGGCATGCCGATTGGGCTGCACTTCCAGACAACAAGCTTCGGGCCTTGAAAGCTCTTCCCGTGGCTTGGACGTCCTCCTCACGCCCTTCTCGGCGGGAGGAGGTAGTTTTGGCCCGGTTGCGAATTGGCCACTGCCGGTTCAGCCGTCGCCATCTGCTGACGGCTGCGCCGGCGCCGTTCTGCCCATGTGGGCAATTGCTGACGGTCCGCCACATTTTAACGTCGTGTCCGGATTTTAACACCCTGCGTCTCGATCTTGGCCTGCCATGTACTGTAGAAGCCATTTTAGCGGATGACCCACGAGCAGCTGCTCGCGTTCTTCATTTTATCAATTTGACAACCCTCTCAAAGGACATTTGATTATGCTGTTTTCTTTTTTAATCCTCTGCCTGTCAGTATGTCTTTCATCGTGTTTTCCGTTTAGTTGCTGTTTTAAACTTGTGACTCGCGGTGCATTCCTAAAGTAGTCTGGGCGCTAATGACCGTTGACGTTGTGCGCCCTAAAACCACAAAAAAAAAAAAAAAAAACCAGTCGATCATTTGCTTCAATTGGGACCGCAGTTCGGCAGGCATTTCCTCAGTGCCACTATCTTCTCGAAGTTTCCTTCGATCTTCATAATGCCTACAACACAGCTTGGTGCCATCACATCCTCCTTACGCTCCATGAGTGGCGAGTTTGGGGCTCCCTCTCGATTTTTATTAGCCAGCTCCTGTCACAACGGTTGTTCAGAGTTCAGGTTGGTGCTGTTATCAGCTCTCCACAGACCCAGGAGTATGACATTCCACGTGGCTCCATATTAGGTGTCCCTTTTCTCGTCGCTATTAATGGACTTAAGGCCTATGCCGGACGATTGGTCACCCCCTCTGCTCTGTATGTGGATGATTTCTGTACTTGGGCTGGCTCCCATTCGGTGGTCTCTGTGGAAAGACAACTACAGGGTACCATATGGCGCACTTCTACGTGGACACTCTTGCACTGTTTTCAATTCTCTCTCTTTAAGTCGGGGCAGAGCATTCCTGTCAGTGTATTATGGTCCACCCCGATCGGAACTCCACCAACACGTGACCGTTGCCCTCCAGTTCTCTGATAGTTCTTTTAGATAACAAACTTATTTGATTACCCCATATCTGTCAAATAAAGGTTTTCTTTCTTCGTAAACTCAATGTCCTTCATTTCCTTGCCCACAGCACTTGGGGGCACAGGTCTTTTGACCCTTCTCTGCCTTTTCCAGGCATTAATTCTGTCTCATCTGGATTATAATTGGGAAGTTATTGATCAACTTCCCCTTTCACACTGCTCGTCTTGGACCAGATTCACCATTGTGGTATCCATTTAGCCCCTGGTGCCTATCTTATTAGCTACCTTAAGGCTACACACATTCGTCAATTATATAAATGTAGAAAATGCAATAAAAAGAATATAGTAGGTGAAGCGTATGGTGGACTTACCAGATGTAAAAGTTTTTACAGTGATATAAATGCAATAAATTAAAAACACCACCAAAATTAAATTTACATTGTTAAAAGGAAATGGTTGAGAGACGATATGTAAATTTCAATACGCTGTTTTAAGACGATTTAGATAAAAATATGACATACATAAGAACAAGTTTCTCTTTGACGATTCCCTTATGGCTTCTTTATATTAGGACATGTTTTAAAACAGGTATGCCTCGTCATATTTTAAAAGCATTTTTTCTACATGTATGCCAGTAACACTTTTCATTATGGCGTATGTCGTCGTTTTAAAATGTAGACAGTCCACTATTTGTATTTGGTGTTTCAATATGTTTTGCTGCCACGCTGTGGTCCAACATAGATCTGAAGGTCATCGCTGACCGAAACCGGTAGTCTAAGGACCTATCAATTTTGTGATTATAGACGGAAGTAAGGGAGATTTATTCTACACTTTCTGGTTCTCTGTTGTATTGTCCGCAGCTCGAGGTCGTGCGGTAGCGTTCTCGCTTCCCACGCCCGGGTTCCCGGGTTCGATTCCCGGCGGGGACAGGGATTTTTTCTGCCTCGTGATGACTGGGTGTTGTGTGATGTCCTTAGGTTAGTTAGGTTTAAGTAGTTCTAAGTTCTAGGGGACTGATGACCATAGATGTTAAGTCCCATAGCACTCAGAGCCATTTGAGCCATTTGTCTGTTCTATTCGCGACCTTGTCGCAGCTTGAGAAAAGTATGTGTGTCTGATTTTATACGTATACAGCGTCAAGTCGGTGACGTATTCGACATGCGCGGTGTCCAATTCACGTTCAGTCTGCCGAGCTAATAATTTAAATCATCTTAATGTGACAGTCAGAGAAGTACGTATACACCGGGAAACTGTTTGATGTGCTAACATAATATGATACTGCCATTAATATGTATGGGCTCCAGTTGATCCAGAAGTCAACGACCGTGCGAAATTGATGTAGACAAACCTGAGAGGATGCGCGGCGAACAATGGGCAGTGTTGGTGTGTGTGGCCGCATTGTGTGGCGGGCGCGGCAGCCCAGCCCAGGGGAGGTGCCCGCGACCCACTTGGCCGTCCCATGGGGCGGGCCGCGTTGACACATCTCGGCCGCGGCTTCTCGCGCAATGCCGGACGTGTAGTCCTGGCCTTCAAATACGCCACCTTACAAACCTGTGTTCAGACACTCAGCCATCTACCCGTATCCGTGACGGATGTAGCACCCCTGATTGTTTCTCCAAAGACACGATGAGGACAGAACAGGAGTCGGTCACATGCTATTGGTATAATTACTATTACGCCACGCCAGCTTTAGGTCTTGCGTTAAGCTATGTCATTGATAACTTATGCTGACAGGAACGGAGAGTGACACCATGAAGCGAAAGTCTGTTATTCAGCAAACTTTGTGGAGATGGTAAACACACAACGGGTACGAAATGATTAAAAGTTCATTACATTCGGAGCGGAGGTTCTAACGGTCCTGCCGCATTGGCTTCCTCCGTTGAAAATGACACTTCTCCATTTCGCTCCTGAATTGTTTCTGTATTACACTGCTGGAAAAAAATTAGTACACCTGGAAAGACGACGTCGATTTTGATCCGATGAAGGTATATGCCGGTTCGGGGATATTTGATGTACTGATAATGGTTTCAACGTCGTCCGCCGACAGATAGTGCACTGGCATAGCTACCAGAGCGGCATCTGTGTCTACCCTGTAATAGGGAGTGCTGACAGCCAGAAGGCTCAGTGCAGTGCAAATACGCTACTGGCCATTAAAATTGCTACACCACGAAGATGACGCGCTACAGACGCGAAATTTAACTGACAGGAAGAAGATACTGTGAAATGCAAATGATTAGCTTTTCAGAGCATTCACATAAGGTTGGCGCCGGTGGCGACACGTACAACGTGCTGACATGAGGAACGTTTCCAACCGATTTCTCGTACACAAACAGCAGTTGACCGGCGTTGCGTGGTGAAACGTTGGTGTGATGCCTCGTGTAAGGAGGAGAAATGCGTACCATCACGTTTCCGACTTTGATAAAGGTCGGATTGTAGCCTATCGCGATTCCGGTTTATCGTATCGCGACATTGCTGCTCGCGTTGGTCGAGATCCAATGACTGTTAGCAGAATATGGAATCGGTGGGTTCAGGAGGGTAATACGGAACGCCGTGCTGGATCCCAACGGCCTCGTATCACTAGCAGTCGAGATGACTGGCATCTTATCCGCATGGCTGTAACGGATCGTGCAGCCACGTCTCGATCCCTGAGTCAACAGATGGGGACATTTGCAAGACAACAACCATCTGCACGAACAGTTCGACGACGTTTGCAGCAGCATGGACTATCAGCTCGGAGACCACGGCAGCAGTTGCCATTGACGCTGCATCGCAGGCAGGAGCGCCTGCGATGGTGTACTCAACGACGAACCTGGGTGCACGAATTGCAAAACGTAATGCAGGTTCTGTTTACAGCATCATCATGATGGTCGCATCCGTGTTTGGCGACATCGCGGTGAACGGACATTGGAAGCAAATATTCGTCATCGCCATACTGGCGTATCACCCGGCGTGATGGTAGGGGGTGCCATTGGTTACACGTCTCGGTCACCTCTTGTTCGCATTGACGGCACTTTGAACAGTGGACGTTACATTTCAGATGTGTTGCGACCCGTGGCTCTACCCTTCATTCGATCCCTACGAAACCCTACATTTCAGCAGGTTAATGCACGACCGCATGTTGCAGGTCCTGTACAGGCCTTTCTGGATACAGAAAATGTTCGACTGCTGCCCTGGCCAGCACATTCTCCAGATCTGTCACCAATTGAAAAAGGCTGGTCATTGGTGGCCGAGCAACTGGCTCATCACAATACGCCAGTCACCACTACGTATGAACTGTGGCATCGTTTTGAAGCTGCATGGGCAGCTGTACCTGTACACGCCATCCAAGCTCTGTTTGACTCAATGCCGAGGCATATCAAGGCCGTTATTACAGCCAGAGGTGGTTGCTCTGGGCACTGATCTCTCAGGATCTATGCACCCAAATTGCGTGAAAATGTAATCACATGTCAGTTCTAGTATAATATATTCGTCCAATGAATACCCGTTCATCATCTGCATTTCTTCTTGGTGTAGCAATTTTAATGGCCAGTAGCGTATGTGAAGCAGCTAGGCAACAATACCTCGGAGATGCTCTCATGTTTCCTACAGCCAACTGAACGAGGTCAGATTTTTGGGTCCCGAATCGCTGGATGCCCGTTTCAGAGAATTACCACGCAACGGTGGTGGTATCAGTGGTCACGTGAACACTCTCACTTAGACAAGGTTCTGGCGTCCACGCAGCACAGACGCCTGCCAGAATCGTCGTATAGCAAGGACAGCACTGGCAGATAATACAGCTACCATAGCACAAATAAGACGACTTTGAGCCCAGACGTGCCGACACGAACTGTTGCGAACTGGTTATTAGCTGTGGGACTACTGGCACGCTCACCTCTAGTTCATTTTCCGCTCACGGCACAGCATCGACGTACACATCTCGACTGGTGCGTCAGAGGATTACTTGGAAGTTGGACTGGCGTGCGGTGGTCTTCAGCTATGAAAGCAGATTCGACCTGCAAGCACGTGATGGTCGCAGACCTGGTCAGCACTGTCTCATAGATGGTCCCACCGCAGCCCTTATGGTTTAGGATGCGATAAGCCACAGCTCTCGTTTCTGGAGGGGACGCTAACCAGAGCTCGGTACGTACAGAAACTTGTTAGGTCAGTTATTTCGCCGTTCTTGCAGCAGGAATGAGGTGTATTGTTCCAACAGGATAATGCTCGTGCACACACTGTTCGTCAAACTCAATGTGCTCTACAAGACGTGCAGCGGCTTCTCTGGCCAGCGCGATCTCTGTACTTGTCTTCAATCGAGCGCGTGTGGCATACGATGGGACGAGAAGTGACTCGTGCAACTCGTCAGCCAGCAACTTCTACAGATCTATGTGAAAAGTTCGAGCAGAAATGGAATAACATACAGGGTGTGGTAGATAAGTAATGAGACTCAGTCTAGAAAAACAAATTTATTGATCCAATTTGTACAAAACGTTAATATTCTTCAAAGTACTCGCCTTGGGCGTCGACACAACGTTGCCAGCGCGTTTTCCAAGCTTCATAGGCCCCACTGTAGTCCGTTTGAGTTATCCCAGTTAGTGCCTTCGTGACAGCACGTTGGATGTTCGGAATATCGTCGAAACGATGACCCTTCAGGCATCTTTTGACCTTCGGAAATAGGAAGAAATCAGGAGAACTCAAGTCAGGGCCGTATGGTGGCTGTGGCAAAACTTCAACTCCAATTCGTGTCAAGTAGGAGGTCACGGGGAACGCTGTGTACACCGGAGCGTTGTCGTGGTGGAGACGCCAGCGTTGTGCAAGGTCCTGTCGCTTCCGTTTGACGGCTCTGTGCAATCGCTGAAGGACTTCTTTGTAGAATTCGGCATTGACAGTCTTCCCCTGACGGACAAACTCTTTGTGAATTAACCCCCGCTTGTCGAAAAACACAATCAGCATTGTCTTGATGCGGGACTTTGACATTCTTGCTTTCTTCGGCCGTGGGGATGCCGGTGTATGCCACTCCGAGCTCTGGGCTTTCGTCTCCGGGTCATACTGGAATGTCCACGATTCGTCGCCTGTTACTACGTTGTCTAAAAAGTGTGGATTATTTTCCAAATCATTCATCATCTCACGGCAAACGTCCACTCGTTGTTGCTTTTGTTCGGCGGTGAGCACTCGGGGAACCAATTTTGCGCAAACTTTCCTCATCATCAAATCTTGCGTAGCAGTTTGGTGAACCGTAAATTTATTCACGGAGACCTCATCGGCGATCATTTTGAGACTTAAACGACGGTCGGAGTCCAGGAGTTCTTTCACTTTGGCCACCGTTTCATCCACACGACTCGTTGAAGGGCGTCCAGATCGTTCCATGTCTTCAACGGATTCCCTCCCGTTTTTAAATTCATTAAACCACCGGAACACTTGAGCTCTTGATAGGGAGTCTTCTTTGTAGGCCTCCGTAATCATAGCAAAAGTTTCCGAAGCAGTTTTGCCCAAGCGAAAGCAAAATTTGATTGCATACCGCTGTTCTATCGAGCGATCCATCTTCAGCGTTTTCACAAGTGTCACGGACACACAAACAACGTAATACGCGAAGCTCGACCCTCACTGCACCAGAGCTCCGACGCGACTGCGAACCGGTTCTATTGTTAGCTCAGATCCCCCACCACGTGACGTACAGGTGGAGACCGCCCTGCGAGCGACTGGGGCGCCGCGCGGCGGCCAGTCTCATAACTTATCTACCACACCCTGTATTCCAGGACAGTATTCGCCGTTTGTACGATGGACTGGATTCCAGAGCCAGCGCCTGCATTGCTTCCGGTGGAGGCTACACCACGTACTAATATGGGCTTTTCAGCACGGATCGATAGATGGTACCTCAGAACCGCTTGAGCTATTGATCTATAAATGTAACCATTTCATGTAATCCATATGCACTGTTGCAACCGGCAATGGAGGGTGAAGCTTTGACAATGCCAGCCACTCGTGCTGGCGAAACGTCAGAAAAATCATTAGATGAACGTCGGCCGAAGAACCCGAGACAGAAGCCAATAGGCAGTTTGTCAACAAGTGGCCACGAAAGCCTTAACAATTTTGTAAACTTATGTTTGTGAACACGTTATAGGTAGCATTTAGCACAAGTTTCATTCATTAAAACCTGCTATCCACACTGTCATCGGTACGGGACGTTACGTGCAGTTGTTACCCATTGCAAATTCACGAGGCAGCAGGCGAAACACTAACTTTGTTTGTTGTTGTTGTTGTTGGTGGTGGTGGTGGTGGTGGTGGTGGTGGTGGTGGTGGTGGTGGTGGTGGTCTTCAGTCCAAAGACTCAATTGATGCTGCTCTCTTCCTGTGCAAACCTCGTCATCTCTGAATAACTGCGGCGGCCTTCATCCTTCTAAATGTTCTTACAGTATTCACCTCTTGTTTTCCTCTACGATTTTTACCCCTCCCCCCCCCCCCTTACACTTCCCTCTAATTCTAAATTGCGGATCCTTTGATGTCTCAGAGTGTGTCCTATCAACCGATCCCTCTTTCCATTCAGAAAATTTCTTCTCTCCCCAGTGATGTTCAACACTTCATTAGTTACGTGATCTACCCATCTAATCTTCAGCATTCTTCTGTAGCACCACGTTTCAAAAGCATCTATTCTCTTCTTGTCTAAACTGCTTATCGTCCATGTTTCACTTCCATACATGGCTACACTCCAGACAAATACCTTCAGAAAAGACTTACAGATATTTAAGTCTATATTGGATGTTAAAAAGGGAAATGGATAGGATAAAGTTAGATATAGTGGGAATTAGTGAAGTTCGGTGGCAGGAGGAACAAGACTTTTGGTCAGGTGATTACAGGGTTATAAATACAAAATCAAATAGGGGTAATGCAGGAGTAGGTTTAATAATGAATAAAAAAATAGGAGTGCGGGTTAGCTACTACAAACAGCATAGTGAACGCATTATTGTGGCCAAGATAGACACAAAGCCCATGCCTACTACAGTAGTACAAGTTTATATGCCAACTAGCTCTGCAGATGATGAAGAAATTGAAGAAATGTATGACAAGATAAAAGAAATTATTGAGGTGGTGAAGGGAGACGAAAATTTAATAGTCATGGGTGACTGGAATTCGTCAGTAGGAAAAGGGAGAGAAGGAAACATAGTAGGTGAATATGGATTGGGGGGAAGAAATGAAAGAGGAAGCCGCCTTGTAGAATTTTGCACAGAGCATAACTTCATCATAGCTAACACTTGGTTCAAGAATCATAAAAGAAGGTTGTATACCTGGAAGAATCCTGGAGATACTAATAGGTATCAGATAGATTATATAATGGTAAGACAGAGATTTAGGAACCAGGTTTTAAATTGTAAGACATTTCCAGGGGCAGATGTGGATTCTGACCACAATCTATTGGTTATGAACTGCAGATTGAAACTGAAGAAACTGCAAAAAGGTGGGAATTTAAGGAGATGGGACCTGGATAAACTGAAAGAACCAGAGGTTGTAGAGAGTTTCAGGGAGAGCATAAGGGAACAATTGACAGGAATGGGGGAAATAAATACAGTAGAAGAAGAATGGGTAGCTCTGAGGGATGAAGTAGTGAAGGTAGCAGAGGATCAAGTAGGCAAAAAGACGAGGGCTAATAGAAATCCTTGGGTAACAGAAGAAATATTGAATTTAATTGATGAAAGGAGAAAATATAAAAATGCAGTAAATGAAGCAGGCAAAAGGGAATACAAACGTCTCAAAAATGAGATCGACAGAAAGTGCAAAATGGCTAAGCAGGGATGGCTAGAGGACAAATGTAAGGATGTAGAGGCTTGTCTCACTAGGGGTAGGATAGATACTGCCTACAGGAAAATTAAAGAGACCTTTGGAGAGAAGAGAACCACTTGTATGAATATCAAGAGCTCAGATGGCAACCCAGTTCTAAGCAAAGAAGGGAAGGCAGAAAGGTGGAAGGAGTATATAGAGGGTTTATACAAGGGCGATATACTTGAGGACAATATTATGGAAATGGAAGAGGATGTAGATGAAGATGAAATGGGAGATACGATACTGCGGGAAGAGTTTGACAGAGCACTGAAAGACCTGAGTCGAAACAAGGCCCCGGGAGTAGACAACATTCCATTAGAACTACTGATGGCCTTGGGAGAGCCAGTCATGACAAAACTCTACCATTTGGTGAGCAAGATGTATGAGACAGGCGAAATACCCACAGACTTCAAGAAGAATATAATAATTCCAATACCAAAGAAAGCAGGTGTTGACAGATGTGAAAATTACCGAACTATCAGTTTAATAAGTCACAGCTGCAAAATACTAACGCGAATTCTTTACAGACGAATGGAAAAACTGGTAGAAGCGGACCTCGGGGAAGATCAGTTTGGATTCCGTAGAAATGTTGGAACACGTGAGGCAATACTAACCTTACGACTTATCTTAGAAGAAAGATTAAGAAAAGGCAAACCTACGTTTCTAGCATTTGTAGACTTAGAGAAAGCTTTTGACAACGTTAACTGGAATACTCTCTTTCAAATTCTGAAGGTGGCAGGGGTAAAATACAGGGAGCGAAAGGCTATTTACAATTTGTACAGAAACCAGATGGCAGTTATAAGAGTCGAGGGACATGAAAGGGAAGCAGTGGTTGGGAAAGGAGTGAGACAGGGTTGTAGCCTCTCCCCGATGTTATTCAATCTGTATATTGAGCAAGCAGTAAAGGAAACAAAAGAAAAATTCGGAGTAGGTATTAACATTCATGGAGAAGAAGTAAAAACTTTGAGGTTCGCCGATGACATTGTAATTCTGTCAGAGACAGCAAAGGACTTGGAAGAGCAGTTGAACGGAATGGACAGTGTCTTGAAAGGAGGATATAAGATGAACATCAACAAAAGCAAAACGAGGATAATGGAATGTAGTCTAATTAAATCGGGTGACGCTGAGGGGATTAGATTAGGAAGTGAGACACTTAAAGTAGTAAAGGAGTTTTGCTATTTAGGGAGTAAAATAACTGATGATGGTCGAAGTAGAGAGGATATAAAATGTAGACTGGCAATGGCAAGGAAATCGTTTCTGAAGATGAGAAATTTGTTAACATCGAGTATAGATTTAAGTGTCAGGAAGTCATTTCTGAAAGTATTTGTATGGAGTGTAGCCATGTATGGAAGTGAAACATGGACGATAAATAGTTTGGACAAGAAGAGAATAGAAGCTTTCGAAATGTGGTGCTACAGAAGAATGCTGAAGATAAGGTGGGTAGATCATGTAACTAATGAGGAGGTATTGAATAGGATTGGGGAGAAGAGAAGTTTGTGGCACAACTTGACTAGAAGAAGGGATCGGTTGATAGGACATGTTCTGAGGCATCAAGGGATCACAAATTTAGCATTGGAGGGCAGCGTGGAGGGTAAAAATCGTAGAGGGAGACCAAGAGATCAATACACTAAGCAGATTCAGAAGGATGTAGGTTGCAGTAGGTACTGGGAGATGAAGAAGCTTGCACAGGATAGAGTAGCATGGAGAGCTGCATCAAACCAGTCTCAGGACTGAAGACGACGACGACGACGACGATTGGATGTTAACAAATTTCTCTTCTTCAGAAAAGCTTTTCTTGCCATTGCCAGTCCCTATCTTACATCCTCTCTACTTCGGCCATCATCAGTTATTTTGCTACCCAAACAGCAAAACCTATCTTCTACTTTAAGTGTCTCGTTTCCTAATCTAATTCCTTCAGAATAACCTGATTTAGTTAGACTGCGTTCCATAACCCTTGTTTTGATTTTGTTGATGTTCATCTCACATCCTCCTCTCACTGTCCATTCCATTCAACTGCTCTTCAAAGTCGTTTGCTGTTTCTGACAGAATTACAGTGTCATCGGCAAACCTCAAAGTTTTTGTTTCTTCTCCCTGGACTAATTCCCACTCCACATTTTTCTTTGGTTTCGTTTACTGCTTGTTCAATGTACAGATTGAATAACATCGGGGATAGGCTAAAACCTGTCTGACTTCCTTTTCAACCACTGCTTCCCTTTCATGCCCCTCGACTCTTATAACTGCCGCCTGGTTTCTGTAAAAGTTGTAAATAGCTTTTGAGTCCCTGTATTTTACCCCCTGCTACCTTCAGAATTTCAAATAGAGTTTTCCAGTCAACATTGTCAAGAACTTTCTTTAAGTGCACAAATGCTATAAACGTAGGTTTGCCTTTCCTTAACCTATCTCCTAAGATGAGTCGTATGGTCAGTATTGCCTTGTATATGTACATTTCTCCGGAATCCAAACTGACCTTCCCCGAGGTCGGCTTCTACCAGTTTTCCACTCTTCTGTAAAGAATTCGTGTTAGTATTTTGCAACCATGACTTATTAAACTGATTGTTCTGTAATATTCACATAGATGAGCATGCTCTTTTTGGAATTGGAATTATTATAGTCCTATTGAAGTGTGAGATTATTTCCTCTATTTCATACATCTTGCACAGCAGATGGAAGAGTTTTATAGTGACTGTATCTCCCAAGCCTATCAGTAGTTCTGACGGGATGTCCTCTACTCCAAGGGCCTTCTTTCGACTTAGGTCGCACAGTTCTCTGTCTAATTCTCCTCCCAGTATCATACCTCCCATCTGATCTTCATATACATCATCTTCCCGTTTCTATTATACTGCCATCAAGTTCATCTCCCTTGTATAGACCCCCATATATACGCCTTTCAGCTTTCGCCTCGTTGCTTAGTACTGGTTTTCCGTTTGAGCTCTTGATATGCATATGCTGCTTCTCTTTTCTCCAACAGGCTCTTTCATTTTTTGTAGGCGGTGTCTATCTTAGTGAAATATGCTTCTGAATCCTTCCATTTGTGCTCTAGCTATTCCTATTTGTCCGTTTTGCACTTCCTGTCAATCTCATTTTTAGACGTTTGTCTTCCCTTTCGCCTGCTTAATTTGCTGCATTTTAATATTTTCTCGCTTCATTAATTAAATTCAGTACCTCCTGTGTTATCCGAGGATTTCTAGGCCTTATCTCTTTACCTATTTGATCCTCTAATGGCTTCAATATTTCATCTCTTAAAGACACCCATTCGTCTTCTACTGCATTCCTTTCTCCTGTTCTAGTCAATCGCTGCCTAATGCTCCTTCTGAGGCTCCCAACAACCTGCCGGTTCTTTCAGTTTATCTAGGTCCCCTCTTCTTAATTTCCTACCTTTTTGCAGTTTCTTCAGTTTTAATCTACAGTTCATAACCAAAAAATTGTGTCCAGACTCCACATCTGCACCCCCTGGAAATGTCTCACAATTTTAAATCTGCTTCCTAAATATCTAACCATTACGTAATCAATCTAAATCCTTCCGGTATCTGCAGGTCTCTTCCACGCTTACAGAGTTCTTTTATGATTCTTAAATCAATTTTCGTCTCTCTCAACTATCTGAATAAGTTCTTTTATCTCATCATAAATTTCTTCAATCCCTTCATCATCTGCTGAGCTTATTGGCATTTAAACTTGTACTGCTGAGGTGAGTTTGGGCTTCGTGTCTGTCTTCGCTACGATAATGCGTTCACTACGCTGTTCATAGTAGCTTTCCCGCATTCTTATTTTCTTATTCATTATTAAACCCACACTACCTGTATTACACCATGCGACTTTGCATTCATCAATATGTAATTCTTTTTCTCAGATCTTTTCAAATTATTTTCATTTTGCAGCAATATTCTCGGTTTGTTTACTGCTACGTAAAGTACAAGATGGATAGTCCAGATTTTTCTCTACTCCCAGACAAGTCCTTTTAGTTTGCTATGTGTAGACGGTAGGATAAGCGCTCCACCCAAGTGGCTACTGTTATCGGTCAGGTAGCTCCTGGGGTTATGGCTCTCTACCGGCGACCGCGCACAAGTAAATGCGTGTAGTCAGCGATCCCGCCCTCTTGAAACGTTAATCGTGTCGGTGGTGTCGGCAACCCTGGTAAGCAACCGAGCAGCACACGTGACGTAATGCGCAACCACCGGAACTCCCGCCGGCCTCGTTGAGAAACGTCGGTCGCTTCCAACTCCCGCTCCCCTGTGTGTGTGTGGGGGGGGGGGGGGGGGCGTAAATGTACGAGAATGTTATATTTATTGGGACGTGATGTTCTCGCTGCACCATAACTGATCCATTAAATGTCTGGAGTGCAGCCACATAGACTCTGTTGTTCTTCTTCTTCTTCCTGCCTGCCTTATATCTTTGGAACATCTTCAGAGTGAGCCAACAGATAGAAAGCTACAGTACTCGTTCGTCCTTTTAAACCACAAATTACATTTGGGCAAACGATACTCTCGTTCGAACGAGCTCGAGAGTCTCACTTCCTTGAGGTACTTGGAACACTGCTTTCGCTTATAGGATGACACCACCTCAACAAGCAATGTACTGAGTTAAATTTGCTAGAAAGCCCTTAATACAGTCTCATGCCTATCCCAATATTCCTCAAACAAATATTTTCTTTTCTGGTCGATTGTGCGGTGCTGTATCAAGGGGTTTACACAACACTGTGAAACGTGTACCATAAGAAACCATAGATGGCATTTCTGCTCAAGAGAAGTCTACTGTTATCGGACAGGTCTTAATTTGAGGAAGAAATTTCTGAGAATGCACTTTTGGAACACAGCATTATATGGTAGTGTATCATGGACAGTAGGAAAACCGGAACAGAAGAGAGCTGAAACATTTGAGATGTTGAACACTAGGTGGACTGATAAGGAATGTGAAGGGTCACCGTAGACTAAGGAGGAAAGGAACATACGGAAAACACTGACATGGAGGACGGAGACGGTGATAGGATATGCGTTAAGAAATCAGGAAGCAACCTCCATGGTACTAGAGGGAGCTGTAGAGGGTAGAAACTGTAGGGAAAAGCAGAGATTGGAACGCATCCAGCAAATACCTGAGGACGTAGGGTGCAAGTGCTACTCTGAGATGAAGGTGTTGGCACAGGAGAGAGATTCGTGACGAGCCACATCAAACCAGTCACAAAACTCAAGACTCAAATTTAAAAAAAATCTACAACAAACTGTTGTTTACTGTAGGTCTGTTCTTCTGCTCATGTGTGTACACAACTTCTTACTTCTGTGACGTCTTGAATGAGCTATGCGTGTGTGGGACGCGTGTGTACACTGCTTAAGTTTTCGTAACGAACAACTTTCTGCCGCATCCAACTTGACGCCTTTACCTTCAAAAACAGTACACAATCGTTGCTGGCGAGTCCACAGTGAAGTTCAGCACTGTTTACATTTCAGGATGTAAGCTCCCTAATTTCTCGTAGTGAGCAATTAACGCAGTAGATAAACATCTGAGTAGAGCACTTAAAATTTCTTCCCCAGGTTAGAGGTTGGGCACCAGTCGCAATAGGGTGGGCACTTCAAGGACAACGATCGACAAGTTGACACAAATTTCTCCACTTATTCTATCGTAACACTTGCTGAGATAAAGTTTCAGATTATTCAGAAGTGTAACAAATACACCGTGAGCTCTCACGCTGAATCTGTCGATTAATATTGTGGCCTCTGACATTGCAATTTAACGGTAGCGATATGTGTGACATGCGCACAGCCACGCTTTCGTCTTACTGACGTGGAAGCGAACTAGAGTGTGTGTCTGCGCAATCCGAACAGCGCTACACACAGCCGCTATAGCGTTGCGCATTATTGTGTAACAAGTACATGTTTACTGAATGTTACCTGTGTAATAAATGACTATTCTCATCAGTCCAGAAATGACTATCATGGCAGCTGAAAACATCATCACAGCTGAGATACCTCACGTGAGAAAATTTTCTGTTCAAATTATTTCGGCTGTCTGAGCACTGTCCAGCTCCCCCAAACATTTACTGCACCTCTTAAAGTTCATGTAACGAGTTATGGTCTCCTTCGACAAAATCTGTCCGCCTATGCGCTCACTATTCACACGTTGTGGCAGCAAGTAAGATGTCACTGGTCAGTTTATGCAGTTGCGACCCATAACTTAATAAAGGATCCATTGGGATAATCTGATGACTGCTTACAATGTGGTGCAGAAAAGGCTCGTAGAAGCGGAAAAGAAACTGGTTTGTGGGGTCTTAGGTGCCTGTCTGCTGTGCAACGGATCCTGTTGACACTACAGTGTTAGACAGTTATGCGCAATTGTAATGCAGGCATTGATACTTTGTCGCAAATTTCGGTTCTCATTAATTAACTGACTGACTGCAGACTGAAGCTACCGTCACCAAAGTATATCTCGCGCAAGGACCGCGAAGATGATAAAAGAGCCGGCCGCTGGTGGCCGAGCGGTTCTGGCGCTACAGTCTGGAACCGCGCGACCGCTACGGTCGCAGGTTCGAATCCTGCCTCGGGCATGGATGTGTGTGTTGTCTTTAGGTTAGTTAGGTTTAAGTAGTTCTAAGTTCTAGGGGACTTATGACCTCAGCAGTTGAGTCCCATAGTGCTCAGAGCCATTTGAACCATTTTGATGATAAAAGAAATCAGGGCTCGTATGGAAGCATACAGACAGTACTTTTTCCCTCGTTCCATTTGCGAGTGAAACGGGAAACGGAATGACTAGCAGTAGTAAGAAGTACACTCAGCCACGCACATTTTGATGAGGTAAGCTGCTGTCAGTTATCGGTCTTTCAGCTCTGGCACAATTTGTTAATGTGGAAAATGCCGAGCTTCATCTTAGTTTATGGTCCACGTTAAATATAGCTCCCCCTGTCTTCTGTCCACAAATGAACATGTCTTGCGAACTATGGATGAATGACAATAGGTAAATTCTATGTTTCTGGAAAGCCTTACGCAGTTCCTCACTGCAGTCTGCTAAGGAAGATTTAAGCACGCGGAATACTCTCTGTATGTGAATGTACCCATTTTCAAGCAATTTAATTTTTACATGCATATTTTGCGTGTTACGAGTAGGGAAACTTTGAACCTCTGTGTCTGGGAAAGAGATAAAGATATCAAGAAATGTATGTGAATGGCTCGTAGACTTTTCAACTAATAGAACACAGTACTTTGTCCAGGACGGTGAGTGTTCTTCAGAAACACGGGTATCGTCAGGAATGCCACAAGGAAGTGTGTTAGAGCCGCTGTTTATTTTGTGTATATATTATTAATGATCTGGCGGATAAGGTGGGCAACAATCAGCAACTATTTGCTGGTGACGCCGTAGCGTACCGGAAAATGTTATCGTTGAGTGACTATAGCAGGATAGAAGATGACTTAGACAGAATTTGTTTCATGTGATGAATGGCAGCTTGTTCTAAACGTGGGAATATATATGTTAATGCAGATGAATAGGAAAAACATTTTTTTCCAATGCGATCAGTGACCTTACTGATGAATGGTAAGAACACTTTCCCCTTGGGTTGGTGTCGATCCTCGTCAGTCCTGGTTGTCAGTCTAGGGCGTAGTGCACGATCTGTCTCTCTGTCACTGATCGCACTGGAAAAATTTTAAGCAAGTCTGATGTGGAAACTGTTTTCAGACCCACCGCGAAAATAAAAGAATGTTTAAGATCCGAAAAAGATAAACGACATCCTCTAGCTACATCAGGCGTCTATAAAATTGCGTGCAGTTGTGGAAAGGTCTATATAGGCACAACAAAAAGAAGCGTTGACGCCCGTCTGGGTGAACATAAAAGGAACTGCCGCCTCGGACATATTGATAAATCGGCTGTAGCAGAACATGTGTTTCAGGAAGGTGATCATGAAATACAGTTTAGTGAGACAACCGTCATAGCAAAGACGTCGCATTATTATGCGCGAATGTACAGAGAATCCACTGAGATTGCCAAACACTGCAATAATTTTAATAGAAAAGATGAAGGCATTAAGATGGATAAGATACGGACGTCAACATTGCAGCAACAGCGTGACAAACGGTTAATTTCAATTGAGAAAGTTGGCAATATCAGAGATCATAAGACAGCCGATGTCACGTGATTGACAGTGGTGCCCTCTGGATGGCTTATATATACGGCGCTCACTAGTGCTCTCGTTGCAGTTCGCCGATTGTCCTCGGAGGATGCCTCCCGCAGTCGAAGGCGAAACGTCAGGAGAGAGTCTTATGTATGGACCACGGCATCTCAGCCCGGAAGAGTTAAGTGACGTTATTGAGAGAATGTTTGGAAAGTGTAGCTCATCTACAAAGCAGAGCGCGTATTGACACATGGGCGACCCATTCTTGAGAACTGCTCAAGTGTTTCGGCTCTCCACCAAGTCGGATTACAGGAGGACAGCCAACCTATTCTGAGGAGTGATGCTACATTTGTCACCGCTAGGTTGGATCGCCACACGATTATTACAGATACCCTTCCTAAACTCAAATGGGAATACTTGGAGGAAAGCACAAGTTCTTACCGCAAAACACTTTCGGAAAGTTTAGAGAACCGAAATTTGCGAAGAACTGCCGAATGAAGCTGCTGTCACCAAAGTACATCTCGCGCAAGGAACGCGAAGATATTAAAAGAAATCAGGGCTCGTATGGAAGCATACAGATAGTATTTTTTCCCTCGTTCCATTTGCGACTGAAACAGGAAAGGGAATGAGTAGCAGTAGTAAGAAGTACACTCAGCCACCCACAATGTGGCGGCTTGCGGAGTATGTATCCACACATGTAGAAAAGTATTTCTCTTGTAATCTGCAAGTCTCCCTTCGCTTCCTTTCTGGGGCCAACATTGATGTTCCATTAGAGAGCACACTCCATCGTTTATGTATTTGTGGGATACATTCTGGACATACATGTCTCTGCTCTTACACTACTGACCATTAAAATTGCTACACCAAGAAGAAATGCTGATAATAAACCGGTATTCAATGGACAAATATATTGTACTAGAACTGGCATGTGATTACATTTTCACGGAATTTGGGTGCATAGATCCTGAGAAATGAGTACCCAGAACAACCACCTCTGGCCGTAATAACGGCCTTGATACGCCTGGACATTGTCAAACAGAGCTTGGATGGCGTGTACAGGTACAGCTGCCCATGCAGCTTCAACACGATACCACAGTTCATCAAGAGTAGTGACTGGCGTATTGTGACGAGCCAGTTGCTTTGCCACCGTTGACCAGACGTTTTCAATTGGTGAGAGATCTGGAGAATGTGCTGGCCAGGGCAGCAGTCGAACATTTTCTGTATCCAGAAAGGCCCGTACAGGACCTGCAACATGCGGTCGTGCATTATCCTGCTGAAATGTATGGTTTCGCAGGGATCGAATGAAGGGTAGAGCCACGGGTCGTAACACATCTGAAATGTAACGTCCACTGTTCAAAGTGCACAGGAGGTGACAGAGACGTGTAACCAATGGCACCCCATACCATCACGCCGGGCGATACGCCAGTATGGCTATGACGAATACGCGCTTCCAATGTGCGTTCACCGAGTTGTCGCCAAACACGGATGCGACCATCGTGATGCTGTAAACAGAACCTGGATTCATCCGAAAAAATGACGTTTTGCTATTCGTGCACCCAGGTTCGTCGTTGAGTACACCATCGCAGGCGCTCCTGTCTGTGATGCAGCGTCTAGGGTAACCGCAGCCATGGTCTCCGGTCGGAAACTTTCCTCGTGTCAGCACGTTGTAGGTGTCGCCACCGCCATCAATCTTGTGTGAATGCTCTGAAAAGCTAATCATTTGCATATCACAGTATCTTCTTCCTGTCGGTTAAATTTCGCGTCTGTAGCACGCCATCTCCGTGGTGTAGCAATTTTAATGGCCAGTAGTGTATTTAAGAAACAGGATGCAGAAGGTTACAGTTGGACGCTTGAGTAATAAAAAAAGGGGCTCCGTGTCGATCATGGACCCATTACTGTTATTCCTCTGTTTTTGCTCTAGCATTTTATTTGAATGAGGAAGCAGAATAATCTCTTATGCTGACGATTGACTTCCTCACTTAGTTGCTTTAGCCTTCTGGAGCATAGGGCATCCGGAAGAGCTCGTCATCTATCTGTATATGGACCTTTCGCCCAGTCCCGACCAGATCTTGCAAAACCACCTTGCTTCCCCTTCCTCCATGTGCCTCTGGGTCTGCCCCTGTTCCTTGCTACAATCTTTTGCAGACTATATAAGAATTTTAATCAAGCTGATCAAAGAGGCATCCATGACGTCTTTGTAAAAGTTACTGACTGGATTTACACAAAATGTATTTTTTAAACTTTCAAGAAAAAAGAACACACTCAAGAACCTCATCCAGTTCTATTCTGTCAAAAATAACCCACCTACTATGAATGCAGTTTATGAACAAAAAAAAAAAATGAACAAGCAGCAAAGAGATTTCTAAGTTCTTGGGAGGGCATATTCATAAAAACTAGTGGACTTGCTCAAGTTCAGGTTCAGATACGTTCTTCGTAAGAATTATCAACTTTGGGACACAGAAATCAGTACCGAAATGTATTTTGCATATATTCATTCACTGATGTCCTGCGGGATGTTAGTCTGGGGTAACACCACACATTAGCAAAAAGCATTCATTGCACAAAAGAAAGTAATATTAGAATTCTATCTCGAGTTCACACATGTAAATCTCGCAGGCATCTATTAAAACAATTAGTAAGATTATAACCCCAGCCTCGCACTACATTACTCGCTCATTAAATATCTTGTCAGCAATCTCTTAATTTTCAGAATAATGGAAATTTTCACCAGTACAGTACCAGAACGAAAACCGGCCAGGTGCAAGTAGGACTCGCGTACTCTGCAGGTTCCGCACAAACTTAATTATATACAGACATTCCCTAAAAATGATCTAAATTTACCTCTCGTGAATCTAACTTTGGCACGGAAAGGAGTTTAGTACTCAGCTACAAAATTCTGATGATCTGCCCACTGAAATAAAATGTCTGTATTTTCAAATACAGATTAAGGCTATTTCTCTTTAATAACTCCCTCTATACCACTGACGAATTTGTGAATAAAAGTAGTCTTTTTTTTCCGTCAGTGTTCTTACTGGTTTTATGCGGCCTGCCACGAACTCCCGTCCTTCGCCAACCTCTTCATATCCCAGTAGTAATTGCAACCTACGTCCTCAATTATTTGCTGGATGTATTTCAATCTTTGTCTTCCTCTAGTGTTTATGCCTTCTACAGCTCCCAGTAGTAACATGAAAGTCATTCCCTGATGTCTTAATACACTCCTGGAAATTGAAATAAGAACACCGTGAATTCATTGTCCCAGGAAGGGGAAACTTTATTGACACATTCCTGGGGTCAGATACATCACATGATCACACTGACAGAACCACAGGCACATAGACACAGGCAACAGAGCATGCACAATGTCGGCACTAGTACAGTGTATATCCACCTTTCGCAGCAATGCAGGCTGCTATTCTCCCATGGAGACGATCGTAGAGATGCTGGATGTAGTCCTGTGGAACGGCTTGCCATGCCATTTCCACCTGGCGCCTCAGTTGGACCAGCGTTCGTGCTGGACGTGCAGACCGCGTGAGACGACGCTTCATCCAGTCCCAAACATGCTCAATGGGGGACAGATCCGGAGATCTTGCTGGCCAGGGTAGTTGACTTACACCTTCTAGAGCACGTTGGGTGGCACGGGATACATGCGGACGTGCATTGTCCTGTTGGAACAGCAAGTTCCCTTGCCGGTCTAGGAATGGTAGAACGATGGGTTCGATGACGGTTTGGATGTACCGTGCACTATTCAGTGTCCCCTCGACGATCACCAGTGGTGTACGGCCAGTGTAGGAGATCGCTCCCCACACCATGATGCCGGGTGTTGGCCCTGTGTGCCTCGGTCGTATGCAGTCCTGATTGTGGCGCTCACCTGCACGGCGCCAAACACGCATACGACCATCATTGGCACCAAGGCAGAAGCGACTCTCATCGCTGAAGACGACACGTCTCCATTCGTCCCTCCATTCACGCCTGTCGCGACACCACTGGAGGCGGGCTGCACGATGTTGGGGCGTGAGCGGAAGACGGCCTAACGGTGTGCGGGACCGTAGCCCAGCTTCATGGAGACGGTTGCGAATGGTCCTCGCCGATACCCCAGGAGCAACAGTGTCCCTAATTTGCTGGGAAGTGGCGGTGCGGTCCCCTACGGTCTTGGCGTGCATCCGTGCGTCGCTGCGGTCCGGTCCCAGGTCGACGGGCACGTGCACCTTCCGCCGACCACTGGCGACAACATCGATGTACTGTGGAGACCTCACGCCCCACGTGTTGAGCAATTCGGAGGTACGTCCACCCGGCCTCCCGCATGCCCACTATACGCCCTCGCTCAAAGTCCGTCAACTGCACATACGGTTCACGTCCACGCTGTCGCGGCATGCTACCAGTGTTAAAGACTGCGATGGAGCTCCGTATGCCACGGCAAACTGGCTGACACTGACGGCGGCGGTGCACAAATGCTGCGCAGCTAGCGCCATTCGACGGCCAACACCGCGGTTCCTGGTGTGTCCGCTGTGCCGTGCGTGTGATCATTGCTTGTACAGCCCTCTCGCAGTGTCCGGAGCAAGTATGGTGGGTCTGACACACCTGTGTCAATGTGTTCTTTTTTCCATTTCCAGGAGTGTAGATGTCCTATTGTCCTGTTCCTTCGCTTTGTCACGTTTTTCCACACATTCCTTTCCTCCGACTCGACGCAGAACCCCCTCATTCCTTACCTTATCAGGCCACCTAATTTTCAACATTCGTCAATTACAAACTTCTAAATGGTCGATGTATAATTGACGAGCCAAAACATTGCGACGACCATTGGAACGCAACGCAGCAGCCGTCCTGCATGGCACAGAATAGTAAATGATTGGTAGGTTCCCGATGATATATAGTCGATATAAGTACGCACAGGTCACAGGCAACACTTGTAAATTACGGGCCGGTGATTTGTGGAGCCGGCCGGAGTGGCCGAGCGGTTCTAGGAGCTACAGTATGGAAAAGCGCGACCGCTACGGTCGCAGGTTCGATGCCTGCCTCGCGCATGGATATGTGTGATGTCCTTAGGTTAGTTAGGTTTAAGTAGTTCTAAGTTCTAGGGGACTGATGACCGCAGCAGGTAAGTCCCATAGTGCTCAGAGCCATTGGAACCATTTGATTTGTGGAGGCGTAGCTGGCTTCCGATAGCATCCGACACGTGTTCCATTGGGTTCAGATCAGGCGAAGTTGGTCAGTAACGACATCAACTTGAGTTCACTACCACGCTCATCAAACCATTGTAGCACGATTTTGGGTTTGTGGCAAGGACGATCTGCTGGAAGTTGCCATCGCTGTCGGGGGGAAGTCGTCATATATGAAAAGATGCAATGCGGTCCGCAGTAATGTTCACGTAGTCTACAGCCTTCATGATATCTTCGATTACCACCACTGGTCCATGGAAGCCCAGGTGAAAGTCCCCACAGCAGAACAGCATAATATTGTCACCCACAGGCCACTATCCATGGCACAGTGCGTGTTTCGAGCAGGTTCAAATGGCTCTGAGCACTATGGGATTTAACTTCTGAGGTCATCAGTCCCCAAGACTTGGAACTTCGTAAACCTGACTAACCTAAGGACGTCACACACATCTATGCCCGAGGCAAGATTCGAACCTGCGACCGTAGCAGCCGCGTGGTTCTGGACTGAAGCGGCTAGAACCGATCGGTCACAGCGGCCGGCTTTCGAGCAAGTGTTTGTCTGGATGACGGCGTATCCGGACATAACAGTTCACGTGGTGTAACAAGAAGTGTGATTCATCCGATCAGGCGACACATTTCCACTGACGCGCGTTCTCATTGCTATGTTCTCGTACCTACTGCAGCCTAAACTGATGATAGGGGTCTCTGCTGCGGAGCCCCATGTTAAACAACGTGCGCCGAAAGATGTGCTCCGAAACATTCGTGCCAATATCAGCGTTGTACTCTATCGTCCGATGTCAGAGATCGCAGCCTATCCTACTTTACAGAGGGGAAAAGGCTTCTACATCCGCGTTCTGTGATGAGGCGTCTATGCTCTTGTCGCTCAATCGCGGTTTCACTGTCGATAAACCCGTTCCACAGAAGCTGACGACAGCAGCACGAGAACAGCGGACCAACTGCGCAGTTTCTGACGTGCTCTTTCCTAGGCGCGGGCCCATAACAATCTGACCTTTGTTGAAGTCGCTTATGTGTCTGGATTTCCCCACTTGCGGCCTGTATTTTCGCTGGAATGATTCCCCATTCATCTATGCTCTGCTTATACAGGGTGATTCAAAAGTAACTGTAGACACTTCGTAGGACTAATGTATGCGTCAAAATAAGAGTAACATGTTAAATAACGTTTTGTCTGAAATTGCTTATCTCCGATTTGCGATACATAACGTAACTTGTAGTAGGCATTACATCATAGACCAGTACAGGCTTTTGGTGTGTGCTCGCCTGCATATCGACTGGTGTTGCTTTTTACATCCTTCTACACTGGTCGGTTGATTCTGGCACGAATACCTTTATTTACTTGACTTCAGTGTAGTGCGTTGTAATCTATGGCGCTGCTGTAGCGTAGCAGCAAGAGACGCACTATGTACACTACTTGCCATTAAAATTACTACACCACGAAGATGACGTGCTACAGACGCGATTTATGATTAGCTTTTCAGAGCATCCACACAAGGGTGGCGCCGGTGGCAACACCTACAACGTGCTGACATGAGGAAAGTTTCCAACCGATTTCTCATACACAAACAGCAGTTGACCGGCGTTTTCTGATGAAAAGTTGTTGTGATGACTCGTGTAAGGAAGAGAAATGCGTGCCATCACGTTTCCGACTTTGATAAAGGTCGGATTGTAGAATATCGCGATTGCGGTTTATCGTATCGCGACATTGCTGCTAGCGTTGGTCAAGATCCAATGACATATGGAATCTGTGGGTTCAGGAGGGTAATACGGAACGCCGTGCTGGATCCCAACGGCCTCGTATCACTAGCATTCGAGATGACAGGCATCTTATCCGCATGGCTGTAACGGATCGTGCAGCCACGTCTCGATCCCTGAGTCAACAGATGGGGACGTTTGCAAGACAACAACCATCTGCACGAACAGTTCGACGACGTTTGCAGCAGCATGGACTATCAGCTCGGAGACCATGGTTGCGGTTACCCTTGACGCTGCATCACAGACAGGAGCGCCTGCGACGGTGTACTCAACGATGAACCTGGGTGCACGAATGGCAAAACGTCATGCAGGTTCTGTTTACAGCATCGTGATGGTCGCATCCGTGTTTGGCGACATCGCGGTGAACGCACATTGGAAGCGTGTATTCGTCATCGCCATACTGGCGTATCACCCGGCGTGATGGTATGGGGTGCCATTGGTTACACGTCTCGGTCACCCCTTGTTCGCATTGAACTTTGAACAATGGATGTTACATTTCAGATGTGTTACGACCCGTGGCTCTACCCTTCATTCGATCCCTGCGAAACCCTACATTTCAGCAGGATAATACACGACTGCATGTTGCAGGTCCTGTTCGTGCCTTTCTGGATACAGAAAATGTTCGACTGCTGCCCTGGCCAGCACATTCTCCAGATCTCTCACCAATTGAAAACGTCTGGTCAATGGTGGCCGAGTAACTGGCTCGTCACAATACGCCAGTCACTAACCTTGATGAACTGTGGTATCGTGTTGAAGCTGCATGGGCAGCTGTACCTGTACACGCCATGCAAGCTCTATTTGACTCAATGCCCAGGCATATCAAGGCAGTTATTACGGCCAGAGGTGATTATTCTGGGTAGTCATTTCTCAGGATCTATGCACCCAAATTGCGTGAATATGTAATCAGATGTCAGTTCTGGTATAATATATTTGCCCAACGAATACCCGTTTATCATCTGCATTTCTTCTTGGTGTAGAAATTTTTATGGCCAGTAGTGTACTTTCATTCTACCTGTAGTTCATAGGCTGCAGTCGTGTACGATACGTTGCCATAATGAAACAGTGAATACGCGTATATACACCACCTTTACGGCGCAGCAGAAGGCAACACACCAGCAGCAAGATGACGAAGTTTCGAAACAGAAGAGTACCAAACCATCATTTTCACAGCTGTGGACAGGCGTTTAAGGGAATATGGCGTTCGTGGTGCACCACGATTAGGTCGGCCTAAACGTATCTTGGGAATGGCAGATGGAGATAAGACCGTAACTACAGGCCGCGTAAGCGCCACTGCAGAGGTTTCTCAATCAACTGTATGGCGCCTGCATCGGAGACAGCAATTCCACCCATTTCACCTGCAGAAGGTACAGGAGCGAACACCTGTAAACTATTCTAGAGGTCAGGATTTGTCAGTGGTTACTAGAGTGCCATGCTGCCGATCTACTGTTTGGTCGTTGGGTAGTGTTTATGGATGAGAGCCTCTTTGCCCGCGCGGATATCGTGAACACTGATAACATGCTCACGTGGCCGTATAAGAATCCTCTCGTAAATACAATACGAGGATTTCAACATCGTTTTGCCCTGAATATTTCGTGTGGTATAGTGGACAATAAGTTACTCAGACCGCATTTTATTTCACAGCGCATGACTGGCGGAGTCTGACGACAGATTTTGGAACATGAATTTTGTGGTCTGCTTCATGACGTCCCAATCGCTGCACGAACAAACTTGTGGATTATGCACGACGGTGCCCCTGCACATTTCAGTCGGGAGGCAAGACAGTCTCTCAGAGTTGCTTATCCGAAGTATGGATTGGTCGTGCAGGGGCGGTTACTTGGGCGTCAGATCTCCAGATCTTAACCCCCTCCCCCGCCACCCTTTCCCCCCCTTGACTCGCATTTTTTGGGCCCGTCTCGAGGAGCTCTATTGGTGTTGCAACTGGGAATGTAGCGCAACTACAGCAACGGAATTGAAAATGGTTGTGCAACTGTGGAGAACGAGACAAACTGAACCTTCAGCATTCCGAGAGTGGTAAGATGTCGAGTACATCACTGTCTTCATCTACGTGGACATCATTTTGAACATATTCTTAGGTGAATGTAGAGTACGTAGCCGTGTTGGTTTCTGAGTAATTTCGTGTCGTTGCTTTCTGAGGAGGATTAATTTTGTGATGCACTTGTCATCCCTATTCTGCTGCATAACACTGAAATACAGCAATTTCAGACAAAACTTAACATTTTATTCTTTTATGCGAACATTATGTCCACGAAGAGTGTACAGTTACTTTTGATTCACCTGTATATTTTCCGTAAGATGTCACGTGCGGCATTGGATCTCGCGGTGGGCAGTGGTTATAACGTATTGGCTCAAAGTGTGTGTGTGTGTGTGTGTGTGTGTGTGTGTGTGTGTGTGTGTGTAAATATATTGTAATTGCTTAATATTTTGTGCCTCTGACACTTTCCAAATCATAACGTTTATCGTGACGGACCGATGGAGCAAACAGAAGGCAGACTGGGAAGTTCACCCTGGTTTAGTTCAGTGATCGCATTACGGTGCGAGGTGCTGTTTGTTGTTATTCCTTGGCGTTATCTGCTTGGGCAGAAGAGTCGACGTCCTTGCTGCGTCACGCTTCGCCCGGCGCCAAAACTTTGCATACAAACAGCTGCTTATTCGGCAGCCTGAGGTTCCTCGAGCGTTGGCCTCGTCTAGTTACGCTACAAGGGCAGCGCGGTGACCTCTAGCTGTTGCAATTAGGCGTGGGCACACTGCACGTACCAGTGGAACGGCAGAGGGGGGTTGGGCGTGTGTGAGGCATGCGCTCCAATCAGGCACCAATCAGCTAGAAGCGCAAGGCAGACGGTCTGCCGGGTCGGCCACGTAATTTTGTCAGAACGACGCAGTTCTCTTCTGTTTTGTCGCCCATTTTTTTTCCTTCTCATTTCCTCCCCCCCCCCCCCCCCCCCCAACGGAAAGAGGTGGTTATGTTAAGATATGCATTGTCCTTTTCAACCAAATTTGGAAATACAGTAGTTTACTCTCTTTATTAGTTTTCACTGTGATGCTGGGAATCGGGGGAGAGGGTTGCTTACCCCTCACAATTTGGGAAATTATCCGAGAAGTTGTGGTATTCACATTTCAGCCGGTGAAAACTTCCGAAAACCCTGGGCAGAGCTGCTGGTGGTGATAGTTAATCAGCGCCAATACTGACGATGATTGCATCTGGAAGGGCGTCTGACTCCAATCCACTCAACCCTTCTGTCAGAAATTAACCAGTAAACCTCCGATTCCTTAAAGAATCGAACTCCCGTCTGATCACCTTACAAATGAGTTAATGGAGTAAATACTGTATGTGACGTGAAGCATGTGAGAGAAAAACTTTAGAAAAGGTTCAGAAAAGATTTGAAATTAAGTTCGCTGGAACTTCTTAAGTGGTCTCAATCTTAAACAGTGAGTATAACTGAGTAATTTGAGCAGCACCCGTCTCAACGCTTATAGCTGATGACGCTGTGGTGTGCAGGTAGGTGTCGTCGTTGAGTGACTTTAGGAGCATAGATGATGACATAGACAGCGTTTCTAATTGGTGTGATAAATGAAAGCTTGCTCTAAATGTAGAAAAATGTAAGCTGATGCGGTTGAGGAGGGAAAACAATCGTGTTGCTTTCAAATACAGCGTTAGCAGGGACATGCTGGACACATTCCCATCGATTTAATATCCAGGTGAAAAAATTGCAGAGCGATACGAAATGGAATAAGCACGTCAGGGTGGCAGTAGGAAGGCAAATGCTCGACTTCCTTTTATTGCGACAATTTTGGGAAACTCCTCTACAAGGGAGACGGTGTATAGAACGCAAGTGCGACTCATTCTTGAGTGGTGTTATGTGCTTGGAATCCCCCCCCCCCCCACTCCCCACCCCCCGCCCAGGTCCGATTTAAGGATATCAAGCAATTCACAGGTGTGCTGCTAGGTTTGTTAGCGGTAGGTTTGACCAGCCCTCAGGTATTATGAGGATGCTTTGTGAACTTAAATGAGAATCACTGAAGAGGAGACTACGCTCTTCTTGCCGCGAGGCACTACTGCGGAACTTTATAGAAAGTGCATTTGAGGCCGACTGCAGAACTACCGCCGAAGTACATTTCGAATAAGGACCACGAAGGTGAGATAAAAAGGGGCTTGTACAGAGGCTTTTAGGCAGTCGTTTCCTCGTTCTGTTTGCGAGAGGAACAGGAAAGGAAATGACCTGTGCTGGTACGTGGTGCCCTCTGCCATGCAACTTGGGGTGGCTGGCGGAGTGTGTACGTAGCCTAGATGCAGATGACGTCATCTCCTGAATTACGTGTCGTACGATGATATAATTTTACAGTGATACACGTAGATACTATGTGTAAAGCGTGTTGCGAGTAGCTAGTAATAAAGATCCTGATCCTGAAGTTTTACTGCGTGAACAGTGAAAATGCAGTAAGCCATAAACTTTTTTTCATTTCACTATTTGGTATGGGGTATCATTGAGAAAATGCGCCGTAAAGGTTTGAAATTATGCGTAAATTTTATTGGAGTCGCTAAGTGCTCTCTTTCTGAAATACTGGATGAATATAGTCTGGGTAACTCGCGCGCGGTGAGTTACGCTGCTTCATGACATAGGTATACACAGTTTCTAGTTGTAACACTTGACTTACTGTGTTAAATCTTTACGTAAGATTATATCACTCAATGAGAAGATTATGACAACAATTTGAATTTTTTAATTCCCTCAATTATATAAAATACTAAAAATCAAATTTTTGTTGTCCCTGGAATCCGTTAGACAGGAACCTGCAAATGAGCCTGGGAGCCGTGAACAGTGTTACCCGTTTGGTAATATACAGGGTTGGGCAAATAAGTGGCCCGGAGGACAATTCCAGATTACAAAGAAACACAGCAGAGGAAATAAAATACAGTACTAACCTGACTCTAGCAGATGTTGAATGTGACCACCACCCATCTCTTGGCTCTTTTGGGACCTGGTCAGTAAATTCGGGAAGGCGGATGGTAGCTGGACTGCTGGATTCGATACAGTCGCATCCGAAATGTTCTGCTGCAGTTCTTGAAGACCGAGTGTTGTTGCAATGCACCCTAGACTTGAAGGCTTCGTACACAGAGTAATCGCACACAGGCAGATCAGGTGACCTGGGTGGCTAGCTACGGCCGCGACCAGACTGACCTCTGCTGACAACTCTGTCTGGCGTGGAGATTGTGTAAATGTGCTCCAAGGTGCGGCCTGCTGTATGAGCAGTTGCTCCATCCTGTTGGAAGTAACTGCAGATCTTTTCCTCCTCCGTTAATGCTGCCAAGAATGGTTTCAAAATGTTGGCCATGTAACGTGCCTAAGTCAGCGTATGATGAAAGAAGATGGGATCAATAAAACGCTGTACACCAAACCCCGATCTTCTGATCATGCAGTGGTGTTTCGTGGAAGTTATGTTGATTCTCCACTTCCCAGAACCTATGATTCTGTGAGTTGACATAACCACCCAGGTGAAACCAAGCTTTATCACACACAAAGAACGGATTTGTGTCCAAGCATTGTCTGAGAGAAGAGTCATTCACAAAACTGGTGGTGCTGAGGAGCATCTGCTTGATTTAATGCATGAACAACAGACATTCGGTAGGGATTCATGGGTAGGTCCAGGTAAGTATTCGTCGGCATGATCCTTCTCTTGCGACAGGCGTCTGGTCGGTTTGGTAGGACTCAGAAGCATTTCTGATGTTTGGGTACGTTTCGGAATGTTTTTTGTCTTGTTCAAAACAGATCCTGTCTGACGCCATTTTCGGACTAAGCGTTGCACGGTATTCTTTGGTAGCACTTTGACACCATCAAACTTCTCAGCAAACAACTGACCACACGGTTTCCACGATTTCATTGTCACGTAACTCCCTCCAACGAACACTCGCTCTACACTGTGAGTACCATCGTCCGCTTTGCACAGTTCCACCCACACTCTCACAACCCGTACTACGCTCTGAATCGGTACGGATCACATGGCGGTCGTACAAGTGGTGTGGTTATATGCATACATTCATGTCCAATCGAATCCACTCGTCCGGGCCCCTTTTATTTGCCCCACCCCGTAGATTATCCTCCGCTGCAGTTCGCTTTTCAGTAGTTGCCAGTCGATTGAAATGTTCATCTACGTCTCAGTTTGTGATGTTGAGTTCACTGTGTCTGGACGGGGCACCTGCCTCTTCCGTGTGCCTAGCCGCCTCCTCCTCCAGACCCATCGCCTGCACACAGCGACTGTCCTCCTCTGGATGTTCCTCACGCACTTGCGTTTCGGTTCCGTGTGTTCCCTAGGGCGCCTCCATCTGGTCGTTTGTTCGTCTCCAGCAGTAGACAACAAGCAGCTTCCATCTCGGCATTCAGGCGATCCTGGCTGCCTATCTCACACTAGTTGGCTGCATTATCTGAGTGCATCGCATGTTTTGCCAAGCAGCGTTCTGCCGCTATTTAGGTTTCAGAAGCAGTATGCACGTATGCAGCCATAATCCACTTTCGTTGTTTATACAGAGCCATTTTACTGTGAAATTCTTCAGTCATGTCACCAAAAAGGAACAGGTGCTTTACAATAGTGGTCATCTGGACTGTATGAGGAATAAGGAGACGAAAGAGAAATAATACTTAATAGCATAAACAACTACTAAGAAAGAGCTTACAAAAACACTTTGTGTGAATGCATTGAAAGAAGAAAGCAATGTTTACATCAGTTTTCCATATATGTGTATCTTTCTACCAAAGACATGCCAAAAACCGCCCAGGTGTCTCCAAAGAAGAGAGTTTAAGATTGTATCTTAACAGAAGAAGAAATAACCAAATCAGGCGTTACCATCATCAGTCTTGTAAGTTGCCGAGAAGTTTGGCGATTTTATTAAAATGTTCATTGGCTCCATAAGCATTTTGATCTGTTGTTTTCTGTCGCAGTGATTCGGCATAGGGCAATTAGTAGACAGCATTACCGAATAACTTACCCCCGAGGTACACGTATCTCTGCAAAACCTTCCATAATCGCCTCTTATGTAACATATCCTCTGTGTGCTACTGTCACTTTCAATATAAGTAACTCAGTAAACATACTACGTCTAGTATCTTGAATGAATCAGTCGTTATCTTCACTGTTTAAGAGTTCACCAAAAGGTCCCTATGTCGATCTAAAGTCCACTCAAGAGTCCATGAACACTATATTTTCTGGCCGAGCGGTTCTAGGCGCTTCAGTCTGGAACCGCGCGACCGCTACGGTCGCAGGTTCGAATCCTACGTTGGGCGTGAATATGTGTGATGTCTTAGGTTAGTTAGGTTTAATTAGTTCTAAGTTCTAGGGGACTGATGACCTCAGATGTCCAGTCCCATAGTGCTCAGAGCCATTTGAACCAAATTTTTTTTTTTTTTTTTTTTTTAGTTTGCTTGCTGTGTCATTCCTTTCGCGTCATTAAGTCTAGCGTAATGCGTTAAGCTTCTTCAAATTACTGGGAGAGGATGTTGGCTCGGCAATGTTTATTACAGTTCTTTAGTCTATTACCTGGAATTTTCACAAAATCAAACTCACTCCTGAAAAGATGTTGTTGGTGGTGGTGGTGGTGGTGGTGGTGGTGGTGGTGGTGGTGGTGGTGGCGGTGGTGGTGGTGGTGGTGGTGGTGGTGGTGGTCTTCAGTCCTGAGACTGGTTTGATGCAGCTCTCCATGCTAATCTATCCTGTGCAAGCTTCTTCATCTCCCAGTACCCACTGCAACTTACATTCTTCAGAATCTGCTTAGTGTATTCATCTCTTGGTCTCCCTCTACGATTTTTACCCTCCACGCTGCCCTCCAATACTAAATTGGTGATCCCTTGATGCCTCAGAACATGTCCTACCAACCAATCCCTTCTTCTAGTCAAGTTGTGCCACAAACTACTCTTCTCCCCAATTCTGTTCAATAACTCCTCATTAGTTATGTGATCTACCCATCTAATCTTCAGCATTCTTCTGTAGCATCACATTTCAAAAGCTTCTATTCTCTTCTTGTCCAAACTATTTATCGTCCATGTTTCACTTCCATACATGGCTACACTCCATACAAATACTTTCATAAACGACTTCCTGACACTTAAATCTATACTCGATGTTAACAAATGTCTCTTCTTCAGAAACGATTTCCTTGCCATTGCCAGTCTACATTTTATATCCTCTCTACTTCGACCATCATCAGTTATTTTGCTGCCCAAATAGAAAAACTCCTTTAGTACTTTAAGTGTTTCATTTCCTAATCTAACTCCCTCAGCATCACCCGATTTAATTCGACTACATTCCATTATCCTCGTTTTGCTTTTGTTGATGTTCATCTTATATCCTCCCTTCAAGACACCATCCATTCCGTTCAACTGCTCTGCCAAGTCCTTTGCTGTCTCTGACAGATTACAATGTCATCAGCGAACCTCAAAGTTTTTATTTCTTCTCCATGCATTTTAATACCTACTCCGAATTTTTCTTTTCTTTCCTTTACTGCTTGCTCAATATACAGATTGAATAACATCGGGGAGAGGCTACAACCCTGTGTCACTCCCTTCCAACCGCTGCTTCCCTTTCATGCCCCTCGACTCTTATAACTGCCATCTGGTTTCTGTGCAAATTGTAAATAGCCTTCCGCTCCCTGTATTTTACCCCTGCCACCTTTAGAATTTGAAAGAGAGTATTCCAGTCAACATTGTCAAAAGCTTTCTCTAAGTCTACAAATGCTAGATACGTAGGTTTGCCTTTCCTTAATCTTTCTTCTAAGATAAGTCGTAAGGTCAGTATTGCCTCACGTGTTCCAACATTTTTACGGAATCCAAACTGATCTTCCCCGAGGTCGGCTTCTACCAGTTTTTCCATCGTCTGTAAATAATTCGTGTTAGTATTTTGCAGCTGTGACTTATTAAACTGATATTTCGGTAATTTTCACATCTGTCAACACCTGCTTTCTTTGGGATTGGAATTATTATATTCCTCTTGAAGTCTGAGGGTACTTCACCTGTCTCATCCACCTTCCTCACCAGATGGTAGAGTTTCGTCAGGACTGGCTCTCCCAAGGCTGTCAGTAGTTCTAATGGAATGTTGTCTACTCCCGGGGCCTTGTTTCGCATCAGGTCTTTCAGTGCTGTGTCAAACTCTTCACGCAGTATCGTATCTCCCATTTCATCTTCATCTACATTCTCTTTCATTTCCATAATATTGTCCTCAAGTACGTCGCCCTTGTATAGGCCCTCTATATACTCCTTCCATCTTTCTGCTTTCCCTTCTTTGGTTAGAACTGGGTTTCCATCTGAGCTCTTGATATTCATACAAGTGGTTCTCTTTTCTCCAAAGGTCTCTTTAATTTTCCTGTAGGCAGTATCTATCTTACCCCTAGTGAGACAAGCCTCAACATCCTTACATTTGTCCTCTAGCCATCCCTGCTTAGCCATTTTGCACTTCCTGTCGATCTCATTTTTGAGACGTTTGTATTTCTTTTTGCCTGCTTCATTTACTGCATTTTATATTTTCTCCTTTCATCAGTTAAATTCAATATTTTTTCTGTTACCCAAGGATTTCTACTAGCCCTCGTCTTTTTACCTATTTGATCCTCTGCTGCCTTCACTACTTCATCCCTCAGAGCTACCCATTCTTCTCCTACTGTATTTCTTTCCCCCATTCCTGTCAATTCTTCCCTTATGCTCTCCCTGAAACTCTCTACAACCTCTGGTTCTTTCAGTTTATCCAGGTCCCAGCTCCTTAAATTCTCACCTTTTTGCAGTTTCTTCAATTTTAATCTGCATTTCATAACCAATAGATTGTGGTCAGAGTCCACATCTGCCCCTGGAAATGTCTTACAATTTAAAACCTGGTTCCTAAATCTCTGTCTTACCATTATATAATCTATCTGATACCTTCTAGTATCTCCAGGATTCTTCCATATATACAACCTTCTTTTATGATTCTTGAACCAAGTGTTAGCTCTGATTAAGTTATGCTCTGTGGAAAATTCTACCAGACGGCTTCCTCTTTCATTTCTTAGCCCCAATCCATATTCACCTACTATGTTTCCTTCTCTCCCTTTTCCTACTGTCGAATTCCAGTCACCCATGACTATTAAATTTTCGTCTCCCTTCACTACCTGAATAATTTCTTTTATCTCATCATACATTTCTTCAATTTCTTCGTCATCTGCAGAGCTAGTTGGCATATAAACTTGTACTACTGTAGTAGGCATGGGCTTCGTGTGTATCTTGGCCGCTATAATACGTTCACTATGCTGTTTGTAGTAGCTTACCCGTACTCCTATTTTTTTTTATTCATTATTAAACCTACTCCTGCATTACCCCTATTTGATTTTGCATTTATAACCCTGTATTCACCTGACCAGAAGTCTTGTTCCTCCTGCCACCGATCTTCACTAATTCCCACTATATCTAACTTTAACCTATCCATTTCCCTTTTTAAATTTTCTAACCTACCTGCCCGATTAAGGGATCTGACATTCCACGCTCCGATCTGTAGAATGCCAGTTTTCTTTCTGCTGATAACGACGTCCTCCTGAGTAGTCCCCGCCCGGAGATCCGAATGGGGGACTATTTTACCTCCGGAATATTTTACCCAAGAGGACGCCATCATCATTTAACCATACAGTAAAGCTGCATGTCCTCGGGAAAAATTACGGCTGTAGTTTCCCCTTGCTTTCAGCCGTTCGCAGTACCACAACAGCAAGGCCGTTTTGGTTAATGTTACAAGGCCAGATCAGTCAATCATCCAGACTGTTGCCCCTGCAACTACTGAAAAGGCTGCTGCCCCTCTTCAGGAACCACACGTTTGTCTGGCCTCTCAACAAATACCCCTCCGTTGTGGTTGCACCTACGGTACGGCTATCTGTATCGTTGAGGCACGCAAGCCTCCCCACCAACGGCAAGGTCCATGGTTCATGGGGGGAGGCCTGAAAAGATAGCACTCTAATTTGTACATACAGTCCAATACTCCAGAACATATTCTATTAAATTAGTAAGGAAATTGAAGAATCTTTTAGAAAACATGGAGACGAATAAAAAATACTTAAAAGAAGCAGGACACGAACTGAGAACATTTCGATTCACGTTCTAGAGCTGTATTCAGTACACAACAACTGACACATCCCACCAACAGTAAGTGCCAACGGCCGTGCCGCAGTGGTAACACCGGTTCCCGTCAGATCAACGAAGCTAAGCGCCATCGGGCTTGGCTAACACTTGAATGGGTCACCGCGTGTATCTGCCGAATGCTGTTGGCAAGCGGACTGCACTCAGCCCTTGTAAGGCCAATTGAGGAGCTACTTGGTTGAGAAGTAGCGGCACCAGTCACGAAAGCTGGCAGCGGCCGGCAGAGCTGTGTGCTGACCACATGCCCCTCCGTACCGTCATCTGGTGACGCCTAAGGGCTGAGGATGACACGGCGGCCGGTCGATACCGTTGGGCCTTCGAGGCCTGTTCTGGCGGCGTTTGTGTTTTATATGTCATGTCCTGTCATTTTATTGCAACAAACTGTGCGAGAAACGACTGTTTTCGAAAGAGCTCATTGTGCTGGCGTTTTGAAACCGCACATATTCGTAGCACGTGAGTTACAGTACGAAAACTACCAAATAATGGCTTCAACTGCAAAAAACCTAATCCAGTATGGCGTTTCCCAAATCTTGTTTTTAGCAAGTTATCTTGCATCTTGTTGCTCTCCACGAAGCAAATGTTTGATGAGTCTTATTCTGCCTTTCATGCCTGGGAATGCTCCAGCAAAGTGAAATTGCACGTTGTGACATCAAAAAAACTCGACCAGCTCAACGCTGGCGTTAACGTTCCAAGTGAGTACTGTTCAGCTCTGCACACGAGACTGTAGCTACAGTTGCTCGCAAGAATGAACGGGGCAGCAGCACGCGTGTCAGCTGAGAGGCAGACGTAGTTTCAAACGGCGGGAAATAGGAACTGGCGCCGAAATTCGAAGCCACACCTGGCGAGCCACTGTCCTTGCGGTTTCGCTCTCAGGTGCAGCGCGCGGCGAATGAGGACCTAAAAGTGCTCTCCTGAGGTCGCTCGCTAGTTTCCCTTGCTTTCTATCGCGGTTTCGCTGGCTAGTGTGGCCTTACACGGGGCGGAAGCACCAACGAGCTCCATCTAACAGGCATCCTAACGAGAGAGTAGGCTTTGCTTTGTTACCGTCTTAATAGTACTGCCATGATAAGTTTCATTGTTTTGATTGTTAGAAACAAATACTGCTCGAAGGTTGGCATGATTCGCAGCCATGATGTTTCACGTTAGGAGAAGCAGTCATGAAATACGAGGCAAAAAATCTACTGGTTAAGATGGAATGAGAGGACATGCGCTTCGAAACATCGCGCAAACTTTACGGATTGTCGTGACAAAAACCCCGAGCTACTGACGCATAGCAAAGACATTCATTTGAAACATACTATTGTCGGTGACTTAATTTCAGCTCCATCAGAATCCATCGGTATAGTTTACACCTGCTGCCTATAATGAGAGACTCCTGCCGCTGAATTTTCGATAGAGACTTCCACACTCATGCCTTCAAAACACGAGGACAGTAAATTTGTGGGTGTATTCGCACTGGACGTAAACCGAAAATGGCGCTACGGTGATGAAAGGGCAATGGTGCGTTAAATGGCAACGGAGGCGGAACGTCAACGTAGTCACGCCTTTGTCCCGATGTGAATGGTGAAAGTCACGCTATGACGGTCGTCTGTCTAACAAAACTAAGAAATGTTGCGATATAAATACAGCTAACTGGGACCAGTCACTTAAAAAAAATGTTTCCATAAACTAGTTCTCGGATTTTTTTCAGGTTCATCTTCAGATGTGCCATGACAAAGTTACTTATTTGGTTCAAATGGCTCTGAGCACTGTGGGACTCAACTTCTGAGGTCATCAGTCCCCTAGAACTTAGAACTACTTAAACCTAACAAGGACATCACACACATCCATGCCCGAGGCAGGATTCGAACCTGCGACCGTAGCGGTCGCGCGGTTCCAGACTGAAGCGCCTAGAACTGCTCGGCCACAAAGGCCGGCTTACTTAATTATTTTCGCAGCGTAATGTGCGTATTGCCTAGTGACATTTACATTTTCACTGTTCGCTGGCCACAGAATTAATCATAATTCACTACCAGCGGAAAGATGCTCCTAACAGAGCACAAAAAATCCAAAAATGTTCCTCTTTATTTAAAAGGCTTGGATTGAAAAGTGGGGCACCAGCTGCCTCATTCTGCCTTCCGCAGCACCTTTAAAACTTTTCCCAAAAATTTTGGCAAGTGAACATATTCGCTCTTTTTTTAACATGTAACTCATCTAAAACTCCGACAAGCTTCTCTAACGCATTTTTTGGGTTCTGATAGGATCATTTTTCCAGTGATTCCCTTCCTTTCCCTGCTGGAGCAGGGAATCTCACTCATATGAAAAGAACTTTATGGATCAGTAAAGTATAGATAGATTACTTACGTGAATCTAAAATAACGCGAAACTAATTTTACACCACAGACCAGATTTTACGTGCAAAAAAAAAAAAAAAATATGTACTTCAATACTGCAGCTTGGCGTTCCCAGATAACGGAGACACTTTACAGCGTATTTTTCCTTGCTACATCACTTTATAAACTAAGTTTCCGCCCGACACCGATTCTACGTACGTATTTTACATATTTAAGTAGAGTAACTTTGAACCTCTGTATCTCGCAAACGAATGAAGATACGAAGAAAATTTTCAATTGTGTTAGGGATTGGGATCTCGGGAATACATCGCAAAAATTTTAGCGATTTACCGTGATTAGCCGTCTCGAATCTGTGGCTGGGCATTGGTACCTAAAAAAATACTTTTTGGGGAGTTTCTCAATGTTGTTGTTGTTGTTGTTGTTGTTGTGGTCTTCAGTCCTGAGACTGGTTTGATGCAGCTCTCCATGCTACTCTATCCTGTGCAAGCTTCTTCATCTCCCAGTACCTACTGCAGCCTACATCCTTCTGAATCTGCTTAGTGTATTCATCTCTTGGTCTCCCTCTACGATTTTTACCCTCCACGCTGCCCTCCAATACTAAATTGGTGATCCCTTGATGCCTCAGAACATGTCCTACCAACCAATCCCTTCTTCTAGTCAAGTTGTGCCACAAACTCCTCTTCTCCCCAATTCTGTTCAATAACTCCTCATTAGTTATGTGATCTACCCATCTAATCTTCAGCATTCTTCTGTAGCACCACATTTCAAAAGCTTCTATTCTCTTCTTGTCCAAACTATTTATCGTCCATGTTTCACTTCCATACATGGCTACACTCCATACAAATACTTTCATAAACGACTTCCTGACACTTAAATCTATACTCGATGTTAACAAATTTCTCTTCTTCAGAAACGCTTTCCTTGCCATTACCAGTCTACATTTTATATCCTCTCTACTTCGACCATCATCAGTTATTTTGCTCCCCAAATAGCAAAACTCCTTTACTACTTTAAGTGTCTCATTTCCTAATCTAATTCCCGCAGCATCATCCCACTTAATTCGACTACATTCCATTATCCTCGTTTTGCTTTTGTTGATGTTCATCTTATACCCTCCTTTCAAGACACTGTCCATTCCGTTCAGCTGCTCTTCCAGGTCCTTTGCTGTCTCTGACAGAATTATAATGTCATCGGCGAACCTCAAAGTTTTTATTTCTTCTCCATGGATTTTAATACCTACTCCGAACTTTTCTTTTGTTTCCTTTACTGCTTGCTCAATATACAGATTGAATAACATCGGGGATAGGCTACAACCCTGTCTCACTCCCTTCCCAACCACTGCTTCCCTTTCATGTCCCTCGACTCTTATAACTGCCATCTGGTTTCTGTACAAATTGTAAATAGCCTTTCCCTCCCTGTATTTTACCCCTGCCACCTTCAGAATTTGAAAGAGAGTATTCCAGTCAACATTGTCAAAAGCTTTCTCTAAGTCTACAAATGCCAGAAACGTAGGTTTGCCTTTCCTTAATCTTTCTCAATAATGGATACATATTTTTGAAAACTGGGAGATTGCTCTTGTAGTTAAATACCTAGAGAACATACCGGCAAAATCTGAGCAATCTGCTGCGGTTATTCATTATTCGCATCATACCGGATTTTACATGTAGAAGTAGGGTAACTTCGAACCTCTGCATTTTGGAAACAGATAAAGATATCAAGAAAATTTTAAAGTTTTTTCGAGATCTGGATCTTAGGAATATGGTGCCACCATAGTCCCATCCAGACTATGTCATCAAATGCAAAGAGAACCAACCGATTTACTCCATTCGCCTAAGCAGGAGGAAGTGTGTAATATTCATAAAAATGGTTCAAATGGCTCTGAGCACTATGGGACTCAACTTCTGAGGTCATTAGTCCCCTAGAACTTAGAACTACTTAAACCTAACTAACCTAAGGACATCACACACATCCATGCCCGAGGCAGGATTCGAACCTGCGACCGTAGCAGTCGCGCGGTTCCGGACTGAGCGCCTAGAACCGCTAGACCACCGCGGCCGGCGTAATATTCATACTTTGACCCTATACTGTAGAATAGTGACACGAAGAAGCACCTTCCGTAAAGTATACAAATGGTGCACAGCCCAAGGGCTATTCAAAACACTTGACTCTACCTTTTTATCACCAACAGAACACGAGCTATGAGCACAGGAATATCCCGTTTTTGTGGGCGGCGGTTTGGAACATAACGGGTACATGCAAGTAAAAACTGTCTTCATAAATCTGCCAGCATCCAAATTCTGCGGATCTCTAAATCATTTAGATTCTTTAAAATGTAAGGTATCAAACGTTCGATACAATTCGATTACCCCCTCACCATATTCTGTTAAGCACGTGTGCGCTAGGTATTCTCCAAAAAATTCTCCGAACTTCTTCCCAGTTGACATCTGAACCGTTAAGTCGCCAATTATTAACTTAATATTCCTCTACTCAATTTTGGGATTCAGCTGTTTTATGTATTCGAAAAAAGTTATTACTTTTTCGGATTTTTCCCATTATCATCGTTGACTGGAGATACTGAGTAGAATATTCATCTTCTGCGCACGCCGTAGGCGGAAAAGTGACAGTCATGAAAAAGTCTCACATGCAGTATCTCTCTACAATGAAATTTGTTGAAAGTAATGAGAGATATTTAGTTTCGTGCATAACCTGTTCTATCGAGTGTCCAACAAGTCTTCGTCTCGGTACATCATTTCGTAACCAGCCATATTTTTTATGTTATTGATTTCCTGTTATATCAGTAAGCAGTTTCAGTTCCCCAACTGTAAGCACGGAGATAAAGTTCAGCGTGTCTAACAAGTACTGTCCTTTCGTGTCGAGTTTGTGGTTTTCAGAAAACTTCAAGTACCGCTCGTGCCATGCTGCAGTCTCTACAGAAACCCGCTCGCGTACTTCATTAATTTGTGACTGGATTTTGTTCCTTCTCGAACGACACCTGGAGTATTTTCAAAATTGAATTTCTAAACCATATTGACAGTACGGTTGAACAACTATTGGGTAAAATCATTTGCCTCCCTCTCCATACTGAATGAAGTGGTATTTTCTGTCAACACTTCTGCATTGCGGAGCATGGCAAACCAAAGAAAGTGTTCGCATCAAAATCAGCGTAAGATAGGGACTGAATCTTTCACCTCTATTTTCAAATTACGTAAGCAATGAAAGAATTAAGAGAAAGTTTCGGATATGGAATGAAAAATTAGGTGCTAAGGATACCAATGATAAGTTTCGTTGATGAGATTGCTACTATCTTCGAAACTGAAAAATAATTCTAGAGCTTGTTGAATGGAACGAAAAGTTTACTTGTAATCTGACTGGGATGGCTGACAGTTTATACAAATGCTTTTGAGCAGATAAGGCAACTGGAAAAATTATAGTAAAAAATTATTGAAATCATTAACTTCATGGTGGGCTTTGTTGTTGCAGTGCATAATAATAGTAACTATTAATAATAGTGAGTGTAAATTACTTGTGGTAATTTTCAGTTATATCAATTTTAAATGATGAAACAAAACAGTTTTCTTGTCAAACTGATATTGTAAATCTTTAACTTGTATAACTCAATGATGAATTGTAAAGATTCAGTAGTAATAATTACTTAATAAACATATGCGGAAATGAAAGGAATTTTCTTTTTTACGAAATCTCTGTGTTTATACACACACACACACACACACACACACACACACACACACACACACACACACACCTTTCGATTGATTAAAAAGGAAACATCTTCCAGTATTGTAGTAGTGAGCAGTTAATACACCATTTTGCGCATGAGTCGGTCACAAAAGTGTCTGCATTGGCTTCGCTTTACATCGTGACTTTGTTAAAACGTTCCTTGATGACATCGGCCAGCGGTCGTGAATTTGGAGAAAAAAAAAACAAAAAAAACTTCACATTCATTGAGATAATGTTCCGTTTATTGCCTTCCTGGTTTTTAGCGTCGAAACTTTAATAGTATATGCTTCCGATATCGAGACGTACACATAAACATGCGCCACACAGAATTGAGGAGGAATAACAGCACACAATATCCCATTCCGCAGCACCCAAACATACCGTATTTGCTTATTTAGCTACACAATCTAATTCAGTCCTTTTTCAAATACTTGTCATTTCCTACCCATAAAAGTGGAGCGGGCTGTTCTGGTATTGACCCACTGTGGAGTGAAGGACTTCGCAGCTAAATACCAGGCGGACAAGTGGTGGGCACGGGAGTCCGGATTAGAAGTGTTAGAGGCATTTCCAGTTCCGACATTCGCCAAGGCAAGCCTCCAGAAAACTTTATTCAGAACTAGGGATGGCAACTATTTTTCATTTAATTATTGTCTCGGACAAATATCATGTATGTAAAGATGTAGCTGTTAATAACATGTGTGCCGGCCGAGGTGGCCGAGCGGTTCTAGGCGCAGTCTGGAACCGCGCGACCGCTACAGTCGCAGGTTCGAATCCTGCCTCGGGCATGGATGTGTGCGATGTCCTTAGGTTAGTTAGGTTTAAGTAGTTCTAAGTTCTAGGGGACTGATGACCTCAGAAGTTAAGTCCCATAATGCTCAGAGCCATTTGAACCATCAATAACATGTGTACACGTGCGTGAACACAGTTTATTCTGTGTGTTGCTCATTTAGTTCAGCCGCGTCGTGGGAACAAGGAGCACGAGAATATTAACCCCTTCAACGCTCCTTAGAGTGCTGTGTAGTCTAAGCTTGTCTTCACCGTCCCTACAAAGCGACACGTAGGGCGGTGAAGAATGTCTCTAAATTTTTAATTCTTGCTCTTGAAAATCTGTATGTAATCTTTCACAGAATAATTAGCGTCTACCTGTACTGTATATCAATTCAGGTTTTTAAACAGTTCAGTGATGCTCTCCCGTGTGTCGAACAAATCTGTGACCAAAATTACACCCTTCTCTGAATACGTTCAATATCCCCTGGTAGTCCTATTTGGTACACCCCTGCACATTTAAGCAATTTTTTAAGATGGAGCGCACAAATAATTTGTAAGCAGTCTCCTTTGTAAAGGGAATGCATTTTCGCAGTATCTGCCAGTGAAGCAAAGTCTGCCACCTACCTTACCTAGGATTGTGCCAAAATGATCATTCCATTTCATATTCCTTCAAACTGCTACACCTAAGGAATTGTAAGACCCTCATGACTGCAATTGCAAATCACGGATGTTGTAGTCATAGGATACTACTTTCCCGACTTATGTGAAGTGTGCAATGCTATATTTCTCAACTATCTTTGTACTACATAAAATCGTATCGAAATCTTACTGGGTATTTGTGCAGCTTTTTTTTCAGGTAGTACTTAATTGTAGATGCATAATCTGCAACAACTGAAGTTACTGTCAGTATTGTCTGCCACGTCAGTAACAGCCACTAGGAACAGAGGCTCAAAACACTGTTGATGACTCCCTTGAAGACAAAGTGCTTAGACGTTCATACTAAGAAATCGTTCGCAGGTCGTAGTCTAGCAGCTATCGTTGCTACCTCTGGATCACGGAGTCCTGGGTTCGATTCCCGACTGGGTTGGGGATTTTCTCTGCCCTGGGACTGGGTGTTTATGTTGTCCTCATCATTTCATCGTCACCGTCATCATTCGTGACAGTGACGAGATTGGACTGTGGGGGAAAAGATTGGACTTTGTACGGGCGCTGATGACCGCGCAGTTGAGTGCCCCACAAACCAACCATCATCACATCATACTAAGAAATCCTTAATCCAGTGACAAATTTTGTTTAATACCCCATGTAATCGCTTTTCGTTAATAATCAGTGTTACCGAGTAGTGCGGAGGAAATCGAATTTAGCAGCACCATAGACTGTGGAGCGGGAAAAAGTTGAGTGTTGTGAAGATGTAATTATAATATAGCCTTTATTAACATTAACGTCGAAAACAATCACCCAAATAGTAAGTGTAATTCTTCGAAAACAGTTACTGTAAAATAGCGCAAGTAACAAGAATCCAAAAAGTTTCTGTTGGAGAAATACCATCACAAATAGTTCGCTAATAGAGCAATTAAATTACTGTTCAACGTATCGTAGAAAATTCCAGATCCATAATTCATTTCAGGCTGAACCATACTATAAACGCTCAATCAGAGAATAATTAACAAGTTAGTACAAACATTTTGACCTAAGTCACACAACATATTACGGTTAAAACTTAAAATACAGGGCATAAGGAAAATATGCAGTAGCCAACATGGTGCAGCGCAGCTCTAGTTTGAGCCAAACTACTACACCAATAGAAAACCTTTTCCGCTGCATACTCACGTCGTCCAACGTTATGAATAACATCGGATAGTAAGCTTATAACAAAACTTAGCACAGTTAGGAAGTATAACGACACAAAAACTAAAACTTGGCAGTTTGAAGAAAAACATTTTAACACGAATCTGCTCAAAGGCTTTCCCACAAACAGTTGCATTGAGGCTGAAGGAGGAGATAATGAGCAAAGTTTCAAAATACAACCAGTACGTGACTAAACAAATCCACTGTGGTACGTCACGAAATCCTTAACAAGTATCGAGGACTGTTAACAGCGCACTCAAAGACGTGAAATCCTCCTAGAGCAATCCTGTGTACAGCGCACGCACAATCATTCGCAGTCATGTCTCTGCACTTCAGGCATAGTCTTCCCACGCACCAGTAAAATACAGTCCTGGCCACTCTTCAAGTGTTTCGCGCCGCTCACTCGGTGTCGACAGCCGCCAACTGCCTCTCAGTTCTGCAGGCGTACGTTTCCAGACTGCTGCAGGCTGTTCCAGTGCTCTCGGCGCTGCTATCCGTATGTTGTCAACCAGTAGCCGCCCACATGCGCAGCTCCAAGCTCCGAACGATCCACAGCTCGCAGTAACAGACCGCCCAAAAGCCAAGACAGCAGTGGCCGTCGTGCCCCCAAATCATTCGATGCCGCTTTCCTTGTCTTTTCGACCAGCATCCCTTCCCATGAGCTGGCTTAGAGCTCCGATCCGTCTGCCGCCCGACACAATACCTCCTTAAAGAGGAGGAGGAATGGATGGGGACATATAAGCTAATGTAACTGTCTGAGACATAATCGAACCATATTTTGCACATGCTGTTGTTATGTTATTGGCTATAATCAGAATTTTTTAAATCTTTTTATCAAATAATTTGATCAGGGCGTTGCTGGATATATCATACGAGGAACATTCTTTTCAAAGGTTACTTTACTTATTTTCAAAATATGGTATGTTATTCTTACATCTAGATCGATACTCCGCAAGCCACTGTACGGTGCGAGGCGAAGGGTACTCTATACCACTATGTGTCATTTCCCCTCCTGTCCCAACAGGAAATGGAGCCAGGGAACGACGACTGTCTGTACTCCGTATGAGCCCTAACTTCTCGTATCTTATCTTCGTGGTCCTTACGCACAATGTATGTTGGCGACAGTAGAATCGTTCGGCAGTCAGCTTCAGATGCTGGTTCCCTAAATTTTCTCAATATTGTTTCTCGAAAAAGAACGTCGCCTCCCCTCCAGGGATTCCCATTTGAGTTCCCGATGCTTCTCCGTAACACTACCGGGTTGTTCGAACCTACCGGTAACAAATCTAGCAGCCCGCCTGTGAATTGCTTCTATGTCTTCCTTCAATCCGACCTGGTACGGATTCCAGACACTCCAGCAGTACTCCAGAAGAGGTCGCACCAACATCCTATGTGCGGTACAGGTGAACCACTCATTAGTCAAATTCTCCCAATAAGCCGAAGTCGACCATTTGCTTTCCTACCACAATTGTTAGCAATTAGATAAACAAACGTGGTATCACTTTTTTAATATGTCTTAGAACTCTCGCAACAGTTTTTTAAAATTTGTGTATGATATCTAGCAAATTTTTATTTCACGAAAATTTAAATGATTTTGTAGTAGTGCACTTTGAAAAACTTTTTACCGCGGAAAGTTCTATTACAGTACGTATAAAATTAGTAGGAAATTTCATCTTCGTATCTGCAATGGTTCAGCAGAAAATGCTCCTCTACACTGAAAAATGAAAGTAGTTTGAAAATGGAAAAGAAAGATTTTATTAGCATTTACGTAATAAAAAGTACCGTAATGTTGGCCATAATGATACATTAGGTATTCTTGATCTTTATGTAGCTCTCTTCTTCCAGTCCGGTTCTTCCTGGCTGCCCTTTTGGCAACATCCTTCATTTACATGTCAGAACTAGCAATACTCATCGCACATTATCTCCAGTGTCGCAACCTGCACCAAATGTTAGCCTGTTTAGGGTCCTCATTATTCCAATATTATCACCGTTGAACAATACACAAGGATTATATCAGTCAATTTTATCATCAGACGCATCTTTTCCAAATGAAATTATTAAAGCTTTCGATCTGGCTTTGTGTTATTTCTTTAATAAACCGTAGTTAATCGCATCGTTAATAAACTCTGAAAAGTGGAAACTGTATTTGTAAGATCTACATAGTGGCACAAAAAAATTTCAAGATTTTGACTAATTTTATGTATTTTTCCTCTTAACGCTGTCGCGTTCGCCCGTTCCCATTTACTATTAACGAAGTGTTTAAAAAATGGCCAGCTGCGAGCAGTACTCGCTCACTGAGGGTTCCGTACGAACTAACTATGTATAGCTCACATATGAAATGACACAATTTCAGAGACTTTATTGGTCTCATACAGATACGATTTTATGTATATAGACTGAAGTGGCGAGTGAAAATTTGTACCAAGGCCGTGAATTGAATCCGGGTCTCCTGCTTACAAGGCACGTGCGTTAACCATTAAGCCTCTGAAGTTGTCATTTCATTTGCATAAATACCTGCACCAGGGTTCCAGGCTGGATGCCCGCGCTATTCCAGAACATGGAGAGCCCATCAAATCTGTTCTTGTGTGAGGGGGAATTTAAAGTAGACGGGGTCGGCAGTGAGAAGTTGGATCAAGGAGGGAGGCGTACCATGATAATCCGTGCAGTTGTGTGCATCGATGTGCCAATGTGGCTCAGGGGCCAACGCACCTGCCTAGTAAGCAGGAGATGCGGGTTCGATTCTCGGCCTTGGTACAAATTTTCAGTCACCACTTCAGTCTATATACATGAAATATATAGTTAACCAATCTTGGAAATCTAGAATCTCAACGAGTTTTTGCCTGTTGTCGCTATCGTTAATGTAAAGGTATTCGTCCCGGTAATTCCAGAAACGTATCAGAATCTCTGCAATAGATCCTCAGACTAGCCCCGACATAAAAAAGAGGACTTTAAAGTTTTTATGTGTAGAGAGACAATATCGGTTAAAACATTTATTTACTAAAACACGACTACAACTTACAATTCATGTTAGCATGCAGTAATTTTCGTCTACAATGCTTTTGACGGATGATGAATGCAGTTTTTGTTTAAATGGCAAAATATTTTTTTATGTGCTATGATTACAATGTAACAAGTTTTAGAATTTTTCCTTTATTTGTACTGTGAGACTTTGTTTCTTGCTGAGTTTCATGATTCTAGGTCAACGGGGTTTCCACACCGAAGCGCCAAAGAAACACGTTTAGGCAAGCGTTTTCAAATACAGAGATACGTAAACAGGCAGAATACGGTGCTGTGGTTGGCAACGCCTAAATAATAAAAGTGCCTGACACAGTTGTTAAATAGATTACTGCTGCTACAATGGCAGGTTATCGAGATTTGAGATGAACGTGGTGTTACAGTGGGCGCAAGAGCGATGGGACACAGCATCTCGGAGGTTCTGATGAAGTGGGGATTTTTCCGTACGACCATTTCACGAGTAGATTAGATTAGATTAATACTAGTTCCATGGATCATGAATACGATATTTCGTAATGATGTGGAACGAGTCTAATTTTCCAATACATGACATAATTAAGTTAATTTAACAACATAATTAAATTAATATAACAACTTTTTATTTTTTGTTTTTTTAAATTTTTTTAATAATTTTTGTTTGGTTTTTTCTTTTTTCTTAATTTATATCTAAAAATTCCTCTATGGAGCAGAAGGAGTTGTCATTCAGAAATTCTTTTAATTTCTTCTTAAATACTTGTTGGTTATCTGTCAGACTTTTGATACTACACTCCTGGAAATGGAAAAAAGAACACATTGACACCGGTGTGTCAGACCCACCATACTTGCCCCGGACACTGCGAGAGGGCTGTACAAGCAATGATCACACGCACGGCACAGCGGACACACCAGGAACCGCGGTGTTGGCCGTCGAATGGCGCTAGCTGCGCAGCATTTGTGCACCGCCGCCGTCAGTGTCAGCCAGTTTGCCGTGGCATACGGAGCTCCATCGCAGTCTTTAACACCGGTAGCATGCCGCGACAGCGTGGACGTGAACCGTATGTACAGTTGACGGACTTTGAGCGAGGGCGTAGCGAGGGCGTATAGTGGGCATGCGGGAGGCCGGGTGGACGTACCGCCGAATTGCTCAACACGTGGGGCGTGAGGTCTCCACAGTACATCGATGTTGTCGCCAGTGGTCGGCAGAAGGTGCACGTGCCCGTCGACCTGGGACCGGACCGCAGCGACGCACGGATGCACGCCAAGACCGTAGGATCCTACGCAGTGCCGTAGGGGACCGCACCGCCACTTCCCAGCAAATTAGGGACACTGTTGCTCCTGGGGTATCGGCGAGGACCATTCGCAACCGTCTCCATGAAGCTGGGCTACGGTCCCGCACACCGTTAGGCCGTCTTCCGCTCACGCCCCAACATCGTGCAGCCTGCCTCCAGTGGTGTCGCGACAGGCGTGAATGGAGGGACGAATGGAGACGTGTCGTCTTCAGCGATGAGAGTCGCTTCTGCCTTGGTGCCAATGATGGTCGTATGCGTGTTTGGCGCCGTGCAGGTGAGCGCCACAATCAGGACTGCATACGACCGAGGCACACAGGGCCAACACCCGGCATCATGGTGTGGGGAGCGATCTCCTACACTGGCCGTACACCACTGGTGATCGTCGAGGGGACACTGAATAGTGCACGGTACATCCAAACCGTCATCGAACCCATCGTTCTACCATTCCTAGACCGGCAAGGGAACTTGCTGTTCCAACGGGACAATGCACGTCCGCATGTATCCCGTGCCACCCAACGTGCTCTAGAAGGTGTAAGTCAACTACCCTGGCCAGCAAGATCTCCGGATCTGTCCCCCATTGAGCATGTTTGGGACTGGATGAAGCGTCGTCTCACGCGGTCTGCACGTCCAGCACGAACGCTGGTCCAACTGAGGCGCCAGGTGGAAATGGCATGGCAAGCCGTTCCACAGGACTACATCCAGCATCTCTACGATCGTCTCCATGGGAGAATAGCAGCCTGCATTGCTGCGAAAGGTGGATATACACTGTACTAGTGCCGACATTGTGCATGCTCTGTTGCCTGTGTCTATGTGCCTGTGGTTCTGTCAGTGTGATCATGTGATGTATCTGACCCCAGGAATGTGTCAATAAAGTTTCCCCTTCCTGGGACAATGAATTCACGGTGTTCTTATTTCAATTTCCAGGAGTGTATTTGGTAAGTGACCAAAGACTTTAGTGGCAGTATAATTCACCCCTTTCTGTGCCAAAGTTAGATTTAATCTTGAGTAGTGAAGATCATCCTTTCTCCTTGTATTGTAGTTATGCACACTATTACTTTTGAATTGGGTTTGGTTGTTAATAACAAATTTCATAAGAGTATATATACTGAGAAGCTACTGTGAATATCCCTAGATCCTTAAATAATTGTCTGCAGGATGATCTTGGGTGGACTCCAGCTATTATTCTGATTACACGCTTTTGTGCAATAAATACTTTATTCCTCAGTGATGAATTACCCCAAAATATGATGCCATATGCAGGCAATGAGTGAAAATAGGCGTAGTAAGCTAATTTACTAAGATGTTAATACCAAAATTTGCAATGACCCTTATTGCATAAGTAGCTGAACTCAAACGTTTCAGCAGATCATCAATGTGTTTCTTCCAATTTAATCTCTCATCAATGGACACACCTAAAAATTTTGAATATTCTACCTTAGCTATATGCTTCTGATTAAGGTCTATATTTATTAATGGCGTCATACCATTTACTGTACGGAACTGTATGTACTGTGTACCGTGACTATCAGGAACTTGGAAAAACATCAAATCTCAGACATCGCTGCAGCCAGAAAAATATTCTGCAAGAAAGAGACCAACGACGACTAAAGAGATTCATTCAACGTGACGGAAGTGCAACCATTCCGCAAAAAGGTTGCAGATTTCAATGCTGCCTGTGTCAGCGTACGTACCATTCAACGAAACATGATGGATATGGGTTTCGGAGCCGAGGCCTACTCTGGTACCTTCGGTGGCTGGCACGACACAAAGCTTTACGCCTCGCCCGGGCCCGTCAACACCGACATTGGACCGTTGATGACTGGAAACATGTTGCCTCGTCGCATGAGTCGCCTTTCAAATTGTATCGAGTGGATGGACGTGTAGGGTATGGAGATACCTGCAGGTCAGCAGGGCACTGTTCAGGCTGGTGGAGCTCTATAATAGTGTGGGAACACTGTTCAGAGTTTAAATATTTCCGATGGCCACCAAACTCCCCAGACATGAACATTATTGAGCGTATGTGGGATGCCTTGCAACGTGCTGTTCAGAAATGATTTCCACTCCCTCGTACTCTTACGGATTTGTGGACAGCCCTGCAGGATTCACGGTGTCGGCTGTTTCCAGCACTACTTCAGACATTAGTCGAGCCCATGCCACGTCGTGTTGCGGCACTTCTACATGCTCGCGGGGCCCAACACGATATTAGACAGGTGTACCAGTTTCTTTGGGTCTTCAGTGCAGAATGTCATGTACGAAAATGATAATTCGATTATATGGCCAACGTTTTCAGAAATCCATCATTCACCCTTCTTTGTGGCTTGGGCAGGAAGAGCTTCGTTTCCCAAAACGTTGAAACCAGAGTCACAGTTACGGTAATTTTTCGTAAAAACAGAATCGTTCCAAGCAGTCCGATAATCATTAACCACTGTGTGCGACGCATTTAAAATATAATATACAGAATGTTTCACTAAATGTGTTTGCCTCTGTCAGTTATGAAGTAATAGGCGACGGAAATATTTATTGCGGTAAGTCACCGTAAGAAACGTTACACTGTCCGTGGAGCTATGAACATAGTTTATTATGTTATTATACAAGGAGTTACAGCAAAAAGATACAATTTTTTTAAATGGAACAATAGTTGTTTCTACCATGCACTGGAAACAGTAACACCAGTTGCGTGTACATCAATTTAAATTACATTGCTATCACTTTTAGTTTGGGACCTGCAACCCTTCAAAATTTCAGGGACAGATACCACACGCTGTACATTATACATGGCTGTGTAGTGGATGATGGATGTTCTGGTGGTGGAAAGTTGATTTAAATGAGGTGTTCAAATGTGTGTCAATGTTCCTGAATGCACAATGTAATGCGCCATCTAAAGGATCTGTGGAGGAGATGTAACATCGCCGGTGTCATGGAGCAACATGCGTCCTCGATGCGCCGTTTTAGATCATCTGGGGATGTGGGCTCAGTGACATAAACATGATCCTTTAAAGATCCCCACAAAAATAAATCTAATCGTGTTAAATCGGGCGACCTTGCGGGCCCTGAATGAGGACCATGGCGCCCCAACCACCTTCCTGCAAACCTGTTGTTTAGTTCTTCCACAACAACACGAGCAGAAGGGGCTGGGTGACGATCGTGCTGCATCCACATATGGACACTCGTGTATAAACACACATGTTCAAGGAGACCACCCAAACTGTCGACTATAAACGCGCGATATAATTCACCTGTCAGTGTACCTGGGGAGTAGTGTGGACCGATGATTTCATCCCCAAGGATTCCACACCATACATTAATAGACCACCTACGTTGACGGTAGACAGGTCGTACCCACAGGTGATTGTCTGCGGCCCAGTAGTGCACGTTATGCCGATTCACTGCACCGTAATTTGTTGAACGTGGACTCATCAGGGAACATAACACCTTGTAAAGACTCCAGCGTGAAATTACGCATGGCCCATTCACAGAATGTAACTCTCGCACGGAAATGGTTCCCATGCAGCTCCTGGGTCAGTGACAGGCGGTACGGGTGAAACCTGTGGCCGTGTACTATACGACACACAGATGTGAGACTGACACCAGCGACTGCAGCAACGGCTCGTAAGCTGACATGAGAATCGTGGTCGCTACGGTCGCAGGTTCGAATCCTGCCTCGGGCATGGATGTGTGTGATGTCCTTAGGTTAGTTAGGTTTAAGTAGTTCTAAGTTCTAGGGGACTGATGACGTCAGAAGTTAAGTCCCATAGTGCTCAGAGCCATTTGAACCATTTTTGAGAATCGTGGTGTACTGCAGCTAAAACAAACACCTCCGTCTCCTCATTTCTTGCAGTTCTTCGTCTGCTACTGCTGCGCATTACCGAGCTGCCTGTTTCACGTTGTTCGGCACGTAAGAACGTAATGGCTGCGGGAGCACTTCGCCTAGGATATCCCACGGCGTACGCCATGGCTGCTTCAGTGGCATCGTGCCGGCACTCGCCGAGCATCAGCACCATGTCAATGTACTCGTTGTTCGTGTATGCCATCTTAATCCGATGTCATTAACTGGGGTATATTGAGCCCCGTTTGTTTGTGTGGCTCGAACTGTCGGGTATACGGCCGTGTGCGGCGACAGTCGGCAGTCTAACAGCGCATCGAGAAAGTTTCTCGCTCCGTGACATCGGTGACGTTACAACCCGGCCGCACCACATTTAGAAGGCCCATTGCGTTATGCGCAGCGTGTGTGGTATCTGCCCCTGAAACTTTGAAGCGTTGTAGCTCCCAAGCTAAAAGTGACAGGAATATAATTTAAACTGATGTATACACAGCTGGTGTTACTGATTCCACTGCATGATAGAAACAACTATTGTTCCATTTCAGAAAATTGTATCTGTTTGCTGTAACTCTTTGGATAATAACACAATAAACTATGTTCATAGCTCTGCAGACAGTGTAACGTTCTTATGGTGACTTACCGCAATAAATATTTCCGTCTGTAAACACTTAGAGAGGCAAACACATTTAGTGAAACACCCTGTGTAGGTCGATACTGTTTTGAAGGTTGTGAAGTAAGCTAATTCTAAAAGCTGGAGAAGGAAGACGGCAACTGCCATCGCAGGCCCCGGATTGCGCAGCGACGACTTCCGCTGACGAGTCTGCCTGCCTACCCGGCGGTGCCTGCTTCCGCCGCGCCCCCTCGCCGCCCCCAGGTTTCGCTCGCTTCGTCGCGTCGTCTGTTCGCGGCACCTCCGCCCCAGGCGCCTAATCGCGCGGCAACACGACTTGCAAGTCGTTCTCGCGCAGTGGCTGCGAATTAGGCGCACCGGCGCCTCAATTTGGACTCTCCTCTTTGTAAGAACCAGGTGCGGCTCGTATGTAACGGCTCTTAGGTAGTCCTAGGTGAGGGATCTGAGGCGGTGCCGTCCCAAAGGATATCACAAAATTAAAATCAATGTAGGTTACTTAAAAATGTATTCTATCACGAAGAATTTCCAACACGCATTTAAATAATGAAAATCAACAGTTCTAAAACCGTTGATACCAGTGATAATAGCTAGTCGTAAGGCTGCCTCTTGACTTGCCGGTTAGCTTCATGTAGCAGAGGTTTCGGGGCACGGCTTCTACGATGTATAACTCTTATCCACATCCAGAAGACTCAGCTGCCCGATTCTCAGAGATTCGTACCAACCTCCGTAAGGTTTTTCATTTTCCTCTGCTTACCAGTACAAATCAACTCAATGGTTGAACCTTGAGTCTCTAATGCCTGCCTCCGTATCCATTTTGCTTTGACGCTTCGTTATGCGATACATCTACCACAAGAGTTATGAAACGTCGAAAATAATGTATATAAAGACTGTAAGAAAAAAGGACAGTTCGCAAATTGCTACCCATGAGCAGGGAGTTGCATGGGATACAGCTTCAAAAATGTTTAGAAGTCTTAATTAACCAGTGTGGAACAAAATTATAGCCCACTGCTGCAGATGTCACCTGTTACGATGGTAGTAACGACTACGTCCTTTTTTTAGATTGTAGTCTTTCTATGTATTACTATCTATGTTATATACACTACTGGCCATTAAAATTGTCACACCACGAAGTGACGTGCTACAGACGCTACATTTAACCGACAGGAAGAAGATGCTGTGAGATGCTGTGATATGCAAATGATTAGCTTTTCAGAGCATTCACACTAGGTGGGCGCTGGTGCCGACATCTACAACATGCTAACATGAGGAAAGTTTCCAACCGATTTCTCATACACAAACAGCAGTTGACCGGCGTTGCCTGGTGAAACGTTGTTGTGTTGCCTCGTGTAAGGAGGAGAAATGCGTACCATCACGTTTCCGACTTTGATAAAGGTCGGATTGTAGCCTATCGCGATTGCGGTCTATCGTGTCGCGACATTGCTGCTCGCGTTGGTCGAGATCCAATGACTGTTAGCAGAATATGGAATCGGTGGGTTCACGAGGGTAATACGGAACGCTGTGCTGGATCGCAACGGCCTCGTATCACTAGCAGTTGAGATGACTGGCATCTTATCCGAATGGCTGTAACGGATCGTGCAGCCACATCTCGATCCCTGAGTCAACAGATGGGGACGTTTGCAAGACAACAACCATCTGCACGAACAGTTCGACGACATTCGCAGCAGCATGGACTATCAGCTCGGAGACTATGGCTGCGGCTACCCCTGACGCTGCATCACACAGAGGAGCGCCTGCGATGGTGTACTCAACGACGAACCTGGGTGCACGAATGGCAAAACGTCGTTTTTTCGGATGAATCCGGGTTCTGTTTACAGCATCATGATGGTCGCATCCGTGTTAGGCGTCATCGCGGTGAACGGACATTGGAAGCGTGTATTCGTCATCGCCATACTGGCGTATCACCAGGCGTGATGGTATGGGGTGCCAATGGTTACACGCCTCGGTTCGCATTGACGGCACTTGAACAGTGGACGTCACATTTCAGATGTGTTACGTGGCTCTACCCTTCATTCGATCCCTGCGAAACCCTACATTTCAGCAGGATAATGCACGAGCGCATGTTGCAGGTCCTGTACGCGCCTTCCTGGATACAGAAAATGTTCGACTGCTGCTCTGGCCAGCACATTCTCCAGATCTGTCACCAATTGAAAAAGGCTGGTCATTGGTGGCCGAGCAACTGGCTCATCACAATACGCCAGTCACTACTCTTGATGAACTGTGGTATCGTGTTGAAGCTGCATGGGCAGCTGTACCTGTACACGCCATCCAAGCTCTGTTTGACTCAATGCCCAGGCATATCAAGGCCGTTATTACGGCCAGAGGTGGTTGTTCTGGGTACTGATTTCTCAGGACCTGTGCACCCAAATTGCGTGAAAATGTAATCACATGTCAGTTCTAGTACAATATACTTGTCCAATGAATACCCGTTTATCATCTGCATGTCTTCTTGGTGTAGCAATTTTAATGGCCAATAGTGTAGTGTTGGTCTTAGATTTATCACATTAAATTGAGGGGCCTCTGATGTGTCCAGTTCTACATTCTGGTAGACAACAAGAAAATAGTGCCTCTATGTACGCTTGTTAACTTTGGAACAGAAGCAGAACAGTGTTTTACCGCACAGATTACGTGACTTGGCACTGAGACGCTGTCTGAGTGAGAGCGAGCAAGCAAGGCTGAGAGTGAAAGGGAAGCAGTTTCTGGGGTAGGTGCTTGGTTCGTTGGTTGATTTTGGGGGAGGGGCCAAACAGCGAGCTCATCCGTCCCATCGGATTAGGGAAGGATGGGGAGGAAAGTTGGCCGAGACCTATCAAAGGAACAATCCCGGCATTTGCCTCAACAGATTTAGGCGAATTACCGGAAACCTAAATCAAGATATCCGGACGCTGGTTGTAACCGTCGTCCTCCCAAATGCGAGTCCAGTGTGCTAACCACTGCGCCATCTCGCTCGGTACGGAGCCATACAAAATATTGTGTACCCTTGGTGGACAAAATCGGCAACGCCTCAGCCTCACAATGTTGAGCCAGCCACATGACCACATGCTTAAAATAGCGTATAGGTCCACGAAGGGAATGCAATACAAGCATTAGTTCGGTGTTGCATGTATTCGACAACTCCTTTTCCAGATGTATATGGCTCCAGGTATCAACGCTTGGTCACACAGTTGCCGATAGCTGTAGCACGAAGCTGGTGCCCGATATCGTTCCGTGTGTGTCACATCCGGTTCATATCAGGCGAATTTGGTGGGCTATACGTTAACGTGAGTTCACTATCATGGTTCAAATGGCTCTGAGCACTATGGGACTTAACTTCTGAGGTCATTAGTCCCCTAGAACTTAGAACTAGTTAAACCTAACTAACCTAAGGACATCACACACATCCATGCCCGAGGCAGGATTCGAACCTGCGACCGTAGCGGTCTCGCGGTTCCAGACTGCAGCTCCTAGAACCGCACGGCCACTTCGGCCGGCGTTCACTATCATGCTCTCGAAACTACTACAGCACGAAACTGGCCTTGTCATCCTGTTGGAAGATGCAGTCGCAGTCAAGGAAAATATTGAGCATGAAGGCTTGCAGGTTGCCTATAAAAAGTTCGCATAGTCCCGAGTTGTCATTGTGCCTTCGATTTCTACCATAGGTCCCACGGTAGACCAGGTAATTGTCTCCTGCAGCTTAATACTGCCACCCCACCTCCACCCCGTCCCTCCCCCGCCTGCGTCCTTGTTGCAGGGCATATTTCGAACACCAGTTCGCCTGGATTACATCATATCCAGTCATGGCCATCGACATGGTGTAACGAGAAACGTGATTCATCAGAGCAGATGGCACGTTTCCGTCGATCCAGGGTACAGTCTCGGTGATCTCTTGCCCACTACGATCGTAGGTGACTATGTCGTTGGGACAGCATGGGGTTGGGAGCTTCTGCGCTGAACGATGAACTGCGAAACACTACTACCTGCCGCAACATTTTACATTGTGTTCTACACTGAAGAGCCGAAGAAACTGGTAAACCTGCCCAATGTCGAGTAGGGCTCTCGCGAGCACGCAGAAGTGCCGCAACAAGAACTGGCATGGATTCGACTAATATCTGAAGTAGTACTGAAGGGAACTGACACCACGAATCCTGCAGGGCTGTCCATAAATCCGTAAAAGTTCGAGGGGATGGAGAACTCTTCAGAACAGCGCAGCTCGTTGCAAGGTATGCCAGATATGCTCCACAGTGTTCGCGTCTGGGGAGTTCGGTGGCCGGCGGAAGTGTTTAAGCTCGGAAGTGTGTTCCTGAAGCAACTATGTAGCTATTGGCTTCAAATGGTTCAAATGGCTCTGAGCACTATGGGACTCAACATCTTAGGTCATAAGTCCCCTAGAACTTAGAACTACTTAAACCTAACTAACCTAAGGAAATCACACACACCCATGCCCGAGGCAGGATTCGAACCTGCGACCGTAGCAGTCCCGCGGTTCCGGACTGCAGCGCCAGAACCGCTAGACCACCGCGGCCGGCTATGTAGCTATTCTGGAAGTGTGGGGTGTCGTATTGTCCTGTTGGAATTTTCCAAATCCATCGGAATGCACAATGGACATGAATAGATGCAGGTGATCAGACAGGATGCTTACGTATGTGTCACCTGTCAGAGTCGTATCTAGAGGTCTCGGGGCTCCCATATCACTCCAACTGCACACGCCCCACACCATTACGGGACCTCCATCATCTTGAACAGTCCCCTGCTGACATGCAGGGTATATGGATTCATGAGGTTGTTTCCATACCTGTACATGTCCATCCTCTAGATTCTATTTGAAACGAGACTCGTCCGACAAGGCAACATGTTTCCGGTCATCAACAGTCTAATGTCGTTGTTGACGGGCCTAGACGAGGTGTAAAGCTTTGTGTCGTGCAGTCATAAAGGGTACACGAGTGGACCTTCGGCTCCGAAAGCCCATATCGATGATGTTTCGTTGAATGGTTCGCAAGCTGATACTTATTGATGGCCCAGCATTGAAATCTGCAGCAATTTGTGGAATGGTTGCACTTCTGTCACATTGAACGATTCTCTTCAGTCGTCGTCGGTCCCTTTCTTGCAGGATCTTTTTCCGGCCGCAGCGATGTCGGGGATTTGATGTTTTAGCCGATTCCTGATATTCACCGTACACTCGTGGAACGGTCATACGAGAAAATTCCCACTTCATCGCTACTCGGAGATGTTGTGTCCCTTCGCTCGAGGTCTGGCTATAACACCACTTTAAACTCACTTAAACGATGATGACCTGCCATTGTAGCAGCAGTTACCGATCTAAAAACTGCGCCAGACACTTGTGGTCTTATATAGGTGTTGCCGACCGCAGTGCCGTATTCTACCTGTTTACATAGCTCTGTATTCGAATACGCATGCCTATACCAGTTTCTTTGGCGCTTCGGTATGTGATGTGAGACCCCGACGTCCCAGCACCTTGTTATCCACTCCTGCTTTCACCGTCCTTCGTCCACTTTCCGTAGATGCTCACGATAGCAGTTCGTGAACAGCCAACCACGTTCGCCGTTTTCGAGAGACTTTTACCCAGTCGCCAGACCCTAACAGTTTATGTCAATGGATTTTCCCATTTGTGGCTCGTATCGTCACCAGAATGACTCCTCATTCGTCTCCCACGTGTCCGCAACGCTGCAAGGCGGCGTTCAGTCTCATGCTGGACCATGTCGCGGCGGAAGACTCTGTCCCGGACTATTTGCGGCCACGTGAGAGGGACGAAGCAAATGGATCCACACTAGCTGCACCTCCAACGGACGATGTAGCTGCAGTCTGCCGCCTAGCGAATGGCACGGATCGCTGCGGCGGCGTCCTGAGTTGGCCTTCACTGCGCACCGTGCTTTGTTGTTCGGAGCTCGTGTTGTTTTGGGTCCCGTTTCCGTGACCCCTAAGAGCGCGGGTATCTGCTACCGTTGCCACTTTGCTGCTATGTTGGTGGGCTATATGGCCAGACTTGGCATCTGCCTGTCGCCCTCTGCCGAGCAAATATAGTAAAACGTATGACAGGTTGTCATATATTCAATTGGTATATAAACACTTTAAAAGTAGCGGTAGAAATGAGAACACTGCCCAGTGCGAGTCAACTGCAAGAAAATGAAACGTGGAAAGTGCTCATGCACGTCAGTTGCGGCTTAGAAATGGCATAATATCCGAAATTTGCCGATAGTGGGGAAACAAACAGTAATTCCCGTTGAAGGCGTAAAATGCTGTCATCTTAGGAACTCTGTACGACTGCTGAGCTTGCCCGACGAAAAGGTACCGGTGATTGGTCATAGGAGAAGACTGGATTGAAAAATAAAATGGAAACACTTGCAGCTTATTAGGACTAGTCAAGTAAGTTCTGTACAACGGTTTTGTAAACAAAGCAGTTAAAAGTATGACGTCAAAGAACGTAAAGTCCTCTTCACGTGTTTCAAGCTAAGGAGTTAGGAGCTGTTGGATTTTTCCCTCTGGTATTCAGTACAAATATCGTCAAACATATATGGTACTTCACTCGTTTTCTTGTATTTTTCCTCAGTACATTAGGGCCAGTTTCTATGCTTTCCCCACTGTATCATTAGTATCAAATGGCTCTGAGCACTATGGGACGTGTGGTCATCAATCACCTAGAACTTAGAACTACTTAAACCTAACTAACCTAAGGACATCACACACATCCATGCCCGAGGCAGGATTCGAACCTGCGACCGTAGCGGTCGCGCGGTTCCGGACTGTAGCGCCTAGAACCGCTCGGCCACTCCTGTCGGCTCATTAGTATCGAATGTAACCTTTTCCTTATAGTAATTTTATGTTTATGTTTTTGAACCTTGGTGTCTGACAAACTGCTTTAAAACTAGTTGCTCAAAAATTCAAATTTGGACTAGGCGCAGGGAAACGAGACAGAAAAATAGCACTAAACAAGTAGAAAAATAAGATTCACCTCCTGCAAATGGAAAGTATTAGATATCACCGCCAGAAGACTACTTCATAAACTGACGACTGTAAGTGGAAGACATTCGATTGAAGATCAATGACAAACCACTAAAAATGCAATTTTGAAAACAGCGGACGAGGTTCTTGGCAAAAAACCAGTGTACAGAAGAAAGAAAGGATTAAAAATCTGGGGCAGAGAGACAGAGCAAGCAGTGACAGAAATACAACAAGCATATAGTACACACAATCACGAGCAGGCCAGTCCACACGCCGAATATCATCTCGTTTCAAGAGCATCTCTACCGGCACCGTTCGATGCGCTCGCATATTGTCATCTATAAAAACTAAATCAGAGCTGAATAAACCGCTGAAAAGACACACGCGAGGAAGAAGTAGCGTCACAATAACGGTGGCCAGTGTGTGTACCACGTTCAAATATCTGGAGGACAGTACGCCCATGCAAAACTACGAGGGTCACTCCAAAAGAAATACAAACTTGCAGAATGAAAACTGTATTTTTACAAAAATAGTGTGCAAGTATTACAGTGTGTAGATACATCCTTCCCGCTTGTTTTCAAACTTAGTTCAACCTGATCCCGTGAGTGGCACCGCCACAGCGAGTCTTCAAGATGGCTGCTACACTTGACGTTCGTCAGAAGCAACGTGCTGTCATAGAATTCCTGTACTGTGAAAACGAGACAGTGGGAAACATCCACAAGAGGTTGAAAAAGGTGTAGGGAGATGCTGCTGTCGATCGCAGTACAGTTAGTCGGTGGGCAAGCAGGTTACGTGATGAAAGTGGGCACGGCAATATTGAGGATTGTCCTCGCAGCGGCAGGCCTCGTACTGCACACATTCCAGACAATGTGCAGAGGGTTAACGAATTGGCGACTGCTGACAGACGCATCACAGTGAACGAATTGTCGCGCTACGTTGGGATAGGGGAAGGAAGTGTTTGCAGAATACTGGAAGTGTTGGAGCTAAAAAAGGTTTGTGCCAGGTGGGTTCCCAGGATGTTGACAGTGGCTCACAAAGATACTAGAAAAACGGTATGCAGCGAACTTTTGGAACAGTACGAGAATGATGGAGATGAATTTCTTGGAAGAATTGTGACTGGTGATGAAACGTGACTCCATCATTTTTCATCAGAGACGAAGAGGCAATCAATGGAGTGACATCATGCAAATTCACCCAAGAAAAAAAATTCAAAACCACACCTGCTGTTACGGCTACAGTGTTTTTCGATTCAGAAGGACTCTTGCTTGTGGACATCATGCCAAGTGGAACCACCATAAATTCTGATGCATATGTGACGACATTGATGAAACTTAAGCTCGACTGAGTCGTGTACGACCACATCGGCAAAAGCAGGATGTTTTGCTGTTGCACGACAATGCACGGCCACATGTGAGTGAAAAAACAATGGAAGCGATCACAAAACTCGGATGGACAACACTGAAACACACTCCTTACAGTCCTGACCTGGCTCCATGTGACTATCATCTCTTTGGGAAACTGAAACTCTCTCTTCGTGGAACAAGGTTTGAAGATGATGACTCCCTTGTGCACGCTGCCAAACAGTGGCTCCAACAGGTTGGTTCATACCGTGCGGGTATACAGGCGCTGGTTCCAAGATGGCGTAAGGCAGTTGAGAGGGATGGAAATTATGTGGAGAAATGAAAATATTGTTCCTAAAGGATGTATCTGCACACTGTAAAACTTTCAAACATGTAGAATAAAAGATCGATTTAAAAAAAAAGTGTGCATTTCTTTTGGAGTGACCCTCGTATTACTCCCCTCACAATAACACCTGGACCACCAAAACGACCACGTACAGCAATATTTCTGGGGGGGAGGGGAGGAGGGGGGGGGGGGTACGTGTTCCCATCTCTGGCATTTGATGGGACGTTAAATGTTGTCGAATGTGATCGATTTTAACACGATCCCCAGTCCCACTACCTTTCCGAATCAGGAGAGTATCGATTGCAGTCTACAGCTGGTGAGTTGAAATCTTCACCTAAATCTATATGATGACCAGAAAATTTACGCGAAATATTCTCAAAAGTTTCCCCCTCAACTGTTCCACCACCACCACTGCTGCTGCTGCTGAGGCAGGAGGTCTAGAAAAGCATACGATGGCCGTGTTTTGATCTACTTTCGACCCTTATCATTACCCAAATCATTGTGTGTTCTTAATCTATATTATTCTCACTAGACATTGTCGTATTTTTATTGCTATAAACACGCCTCCACCGGCAGCATTCAACCTATGTTTGCTATATACATACCAGTTGGTTTAGAATATCATTGCTATTAACATCTGGTTCAGCTAGCACTCTGCCCCTAGTGCTAACAGGCGTTTTTACCGTTTATAAGCGAGCCTAATTCCGGGACCTTTCCGTAGACGTTCCTCCAGTAAACGGATACTATGAATGAATGGTAACATGTGTGGCCTCAGAACGCGTCTTATGGGACTTGTGGATGGATTTCTCTATCCTGAGAAGCTCACTCGTACTCTGCTATCCTAGTGGCCACTTGTTGGGTGTAGTGCACGGCAGACATATTAAGTGCCTCTTGTAGTGCCTGCCGCAGGAGTTTGTTGAGCATGTCTGTAAACGCCATCGCGCCAACTAAAGGATCCTGTAACGAAACGCACCCTGTTTCGTTGGATCATCTCCCTCCTCGCTTAGTGGAACCTGGTAAAGGTCCCATACTGATAAGCAGTATTCAAGAATTGGTAGCTGTTCTACACTGAAGAGCGGAAGAAACTGGTACACTTCTCTAATGTCTTGTAGGGCCTCCGCGAGCACGCAGAAGTGCCTCAACACGACGTGGCAAGGACTCGACTAATGTCTGAAGTAGTGCTGGAGGGAACTGACACCATGAATCCTGCAGGCCTGTCCATAAATCCGTAAAAGAACGAGGCGATGAAGATTTCTTCTGAACAGCACGTTGCAAGACATCCCAGGTATGGTAAATAATATTCGTGTCTGGTGAGTTTGGTGGTCAACGGAAGTGTTTAAACTCATAAGTGTGTTCCATGGAGCTATTCTATAGTAACTCTGTAAGTGTGGGGTGTCGCATTGTCCTGCTGGAATTGCCGAAGTCCGTCGAAATTCACGATGGACATGAATGGGTGCAGGTAATCAGACAGGATGCTTACGTATGTGTCACCTGTCAGAGTCGTAGCTAGATTTATCAGGGGTCCCTTATCAATCCAACTGCACACGCCCCACACCATTACAGAGCCTCCACCAGCTTGATCAGTTCCCTGCTGACATGCAGGGTCCATGAATTCATGAGATTATCTCCATAACCATACACGTCCATCCGCTAGATACAATTTGAAGAGAGACTCGTCTGATCACGCAACGTGTTTCCAGTCATCAACAGTCCAGTATCGAAGTTCATGCGTAAAGGCGAGGGGCTTTGTGAAGTGCAGTCATCAAGGGTACACAACTGGGCCTTGGCTCCGAAAGCCCGTATGGATGATTTTTCGTTGATTGGTTCGCACGCTGACACTTGTTGATGGCCCAGCATTGAAATCTGCAGCAGTTTATGGAAGGGTTGCACTTTCGTCACGTTGAACGATACTCTTCAGTCGTCGTTGGTCCCGTTCTTGCAGGATCTTTTTCCGGCCATAGCGATGTCTGAGATTTGATGTTTACCGGATTCCTGATATTCACAGTAGACTCGTGAAATAGTCGTACAGGGTAATTCCCTCTTCACCGCTACCTCGAAGATGCTGTGTCCCATCACTCGTGCGCCGATTATAATGCCACGTTCAAACTCACTTAAATCTTCATAACCTGCCATTATAGCAGCAGTAACCTAGCTAACAACTGCGCCAGACACTTGTGGTCTTAAATAGGCGTTGCCGACCGCAGCGCCGTATTCTGCCTGTTCAAGTATCTGTGTATTTGAATACGCGTGATTATACCAGTTTCTCTGGCGCTTCAGTGTACAAGGCACTTCTTTCGTGCATGAATTAAATTTCCTCAAGATTTCTGCTGTGAATTTTAGCCTGGCATCATCTTTTCCTACTGTTTATCTCATGTGGTCGTTGCACTTTAGGTCGCTATGTATGGTTACTCCTAGCTGTTTAATGATGGTAAGCTACTGCTTCCAATAATTTATAGTCCGCACTGTAATAAGACATTTGTGGATTTTTTCTCCTGTTTATGCACAATGAGCTAAATTTCTTTGTTCAGTGCCAACGACCAGTCCCTGCCCCCACCATAGATTCTCTTCGGATCTTCCTGCAATAATCTAATCTTCGGGCGTTGGTGCCTTCTTATAGACGACTGAATCGTCTGCGTACAGCCTCATTGAGCTTCCGTCGTTATCCAATAGCTCACTGTATGTACAGTACGTATATATTGTAAACACTTAATAGTCTTATCAGATTTCCAACCTGTTGAGTTCCGTCTTCAAGCAAATCTTGAATAAAGCCACAAAACTGGTTCGATATTCGGTAGATTCGTATTTTGTTCACAAAACAATAATGAGGAACTGTGTACGTTTCCAAGCTTTCCCTGTGATCTAATGACATCAGCGTCGTTCTTGCACGATATTTCGGTAAAGTAGCTCGTAACCTTCATCAGGATCGACTTGAGACCGCTCCTCCAGTGGACGTGGTCCAGTATTTGTCATTTGATGTAACTTTTCAGGCCTTCCCGGCGATCTAATGACATTATTGGTCGTCGGGTGTTCTGCCGGGCATCAGCGTCCTACGTGCACGATATTTCGGCAACGTAGCTCACAACCTTCATCAGATGTAGTGAGGAACCGTGTTAGATCTCTTCCTGAAGCCAAAAGCGCACGGCGTCAAGCTGGGCGCCGGTGTCTACCGCTTTTTGGATCTCATGGACGAAAAGAGCACGGCGAGCTTCCCAAGGTGTTTGTTCAGGAAATCCAGTTTGAGTTTTATAGAGGAGATTTTAATTCTCCAAAAATGTCATAATCCGTGAACGTAAAACATCGTCTATGATCTTACAACAATTTTCGTGAATGATGTTGAGTTATAATTCTGAGCTTCTGTCTCGCGATCGTTCTCGAAAACGGAGATGTGTGGTTATTTCTAGTCTCTAGGTACTTTTCCTTGCTCCAGCGACTTATGATAAACTACAGCTAGAAGGGTAAGGAATTTCTTTCGCGTGATTCCGGAAAGCTTTCCCTTTAATTCATGTGCATATACGTTGTCTTTCGCGAGCGAGCAAAGTGTTTTGAGCACGGGAATGCTAGGCAGTAGCGCAACGAGGCCAGAAAGGTTTCCCGGACTTGGCGGGTGGAAGCGGCGTCACGCAACGGCGGACCGGAAGCACGCCGCGCGCGCAGCTGCAGCCGCCGCCGCCGCCTTGCAGGGCTGCCGACGTGGAAATCCCTGTTGTCCACGTACGTCGCAGCTCCTTGTTTTCGTAGTAAGGTCACACGTGTTTACCGACGTCACTGAATTACGAGAGACGAACAAACATCAGTGCCAAGTCCCTCACCGCGCGCTGTGCTTAAATTTCTTGGCGGGACTCAGCAGTAAGCGCCCATTGGTCCGAAAATATCGGAGCTATCTGTTTGCGTCTGCGCAGGAGCGTGCGCACTGCGCAGATTTAGCACGCGCGGGCTGTACAACCTTACGCTGTGGCAACGCAGCCGTCTGCTAGCGGTTCTGTTTTCGTCAGAAGTTGTTTTCAAAATATGTATTCTCTTCAGTTTTCACTTTTGATAATTAATGGAACAATTCGTACCAGCTTTGTATGGAGATAACCACACGTACACTAATAGCTATTAAAACTGCAACATCATGAAATAGAGTAAATAGAAGAAATTGTACTTTTCGTAGGTGTACAGTATACTAAAAGGAATATGTGTTTAAATTTTATTTGGCGATCTCCCAGGAGGAATGATCAGTATTCAGGGACATGACAGGAACAATCATTTGAAACGCAAAACTTCGGAGATAGAACACAATTATTGCAAATTGTTATTCCCTCTCTGTATTATATAATACATTGTCAGATTCAGATACGTAAAACAGTTTGTAAAACACATGTTGTAATATTTACTAAGTATCAATTAACAGATCCATCTCTAAGCACTATAGTATACGTGTCCACCCCGGTAGCTGAGTAGTCAGCGCGACAGAATGTCAATCCTCAGGGCCCGAATTGGATTCCCGGATGGGTCGGAGATTTTCTCCGCTCAGGGATTGGGTGTTGTGTTGTCCTAATTGTCATCATCATTTCATCCCCATCTACGCCCAAGTCGCCGAAGTAGCGTCAGATCGAAATACTTGCACCCGGCGAACGGTCTACCCGACGGGAGGCCCTAGTCACACGACATTTATTTATTTATCGTATACGTCACATAGAAGTTGTTGTGCAGTTCACAATAAATGTTCGAATGTCCCATCGTCAACTAATACATTTGTGCAATCCTGGGAGAACATGTTGTCTTGCTTGTCAGAGTGTCTTCCCACATTCCCTAGTGAGTGCAGCAGCGTCTATGACACGACCATACAGTTGATCTCATGTTTTCACCTTTCGTTTGTACGCCTCAGACTTCATACAACACCATAAACAAAAATATGATGTAAGGTCGTCCGATCTTGGTGACCAGTTAACTGTAGTACCACGGCAAATCTAGCGATTAGGATAAGTGCAGTTGAGAAGATACCTCATCCGTCTGGTAAAATGTGGAGGGGCTCCGTCATTGGAAGTACACTGCAGTGCACGTGGCCAAAGGAACGCCCTCAGGGTGTTCGAGAAACAAATTTTCCACAAACATGCAAATAATTCTGTCCTGTCATTCGCTCTTCTAAAATGACTGGACCTGTCAATAGTTACCGATCATGCCGCTCCAAACCATGATCGAGAAACTAACTTTTAAACTGGTTTCCACTGTAGTGGGTGGATATCCCGACCAGCGACGATTATTATGTGTGGTGTTGATTTCATTCGGTGGAGACGTGGTTTCACCCGTGAATAGTATTAATGGAAGCAAGTAACGATTGTCATTTAACCAGTGACACAATTCAAATCGTATGGCATTGTCGCCAATATGAACACGCTGTATGCGAAATGGGTACAAGTTTTCCGCTTGTAATGTTCGTCATGCACATTTCTGGGACCTCAATTTCTATACAAAGTTGCTATGCGCTGGTGGTGGGACTATGCTGCAACATTTCAACAATGTGTTGCTTTTCCTGCAAGGTTGTTGAACTAAAAGTTCAGAAGAAAAATTATAGCATCCAAGAATACCTGTTTCGTGCAAAGTGCTGAATACTCTGGTAAACACTCTACAATCAGGAATTCGACGTATCGGAAGGCGCGGACGGTATTCTTATACAGCAGCAGGAGCACACCATCACAGAAGCCGTAAAAGTACACCATATCTGCATATTCTTCATTAGTGCACATGTGTAGCACTTTAGCTAGCGCATGTACAAACACGGTCAACCGATGCTTCTTTCTGATACACTCTAAATTCCTTGCTCTACTTGTCTCGTGTGCTATTGACAAGGGATTTCAGATCGATTCCGTATTCTGGATTTCCGGAAGGCTTTTGACACTGTACCACACAAGCGGCTCGTAGTGAAATTGCGTGCTTATGGACTATCGTCTCAGTTATGTGACTGGATTCGTGATTTCCTGTCAGAGAAGTCACAGTTCGTAGTAATTGACGGAAAGTCATCGAGTAAAACAGAAGTGATTTCTGACGTTCCCCAAGGTAGTGTTATAGGCCCTTTGCTGTTCCTTCTCTATATAAACGATTTAGGAGACAACTGAGCAGCCGTCTTCGGTTGTTTGCAGATGACGCTGTCGTTTATCGACTAATAAAGTCATCAGAAGGTCAAAACAAACTGCAAAACGATTTAGAAGAAATATCGGAATGGTGCGAAAATTGGCTCTTGACCCTAAATAACGAAAAGTGTGAGGCCATCCACGTGAGTGCTAAAGGGAACTCGTTAAACTTTCGTTACACGATAAATCAGTCTAATCTAAAAGCCGTAAATTCAACTAAATACCTACGTATTACAATTATGAACAACTTAAATTGAAAGGAACACACAGAAAATGTTGTGGGGAAGGCTAACCAAAGACTGCGTTTTATTGAGAGGACACTTAGAAAATGTAACAGACCTACTAAGGAGACTGCCTACACTACGCTTGTCCGTCCTCTTTTAGAATACTGCTGCGCGGTGTGGTATCCTTACCAGATAGTACTGACGGAGTACATCGAAAAAGTTCAAAGAAAGGCAGCACGATTTGTATTATCGCGAAATATGGGGGAGAGTGTCACAGAAATGATACAGGATTTGGGCTGCAAATCATTAAAAGGAGGGTGTTTTTCGTTGCGACGGAATCTTCTCACGAAATTCCAATCACCAACTTTCTCCTCCGAATGCGAAACTAAGATAAAATAAGGGAAATCAGAGCTCGTACGGAAAGATATAGGTGTGTGTGTGTTCTTTCCGTGCGTTATACGAGATTGGAATAATAGAGAATTGTGAAGGTGGCTCGATGAACCCTCTACCAGGCATTTAAATGTGATTTGCAGAGTATCCATGTAGATGTAGATGTTCTTCAGTCAGTCACAACACATCACGAACAGCTGCGTGCTCAACGAGCTGGTTTACACTAAGGCGACAGAAGTCATGGGATATTACTCGTAATATACTCACAAGGCATAAAAGGGCAGTGCATTGGCGGTTCTGTCATTTGTCCTCAGTTGATTGACGTGGAAAGGTTTCCTTCGTGATCTTGGCTCCATGACGGGAATTAACAGACTCTGAACGCGGAATGTTACTTGGAGCTAGACGGACATTCCATTTCGTAAAATGTTAGGGAATTGAGTATTCCGAGATCCACAGTGTCAAGAGTGTGACGGGTTTGCATAGTTATATATCAGTGCTAACATACAAGCAACACTACGTGAAATAGCCGCAGACGTCAATGTGGTACATACGATGAAAGTATCCGTAAGGACACTGCGTCGAAACTTAGCGTTAATGGGCCATGGCAGTAAACGACCGACGCGAGTGCCTTTGCTAATGGCAAATCATCGCCTCAAGCGCTTCTCCTGGGCTCGTGGCCATCGGGTGGACCCTAGGCTACTGGAAAACTGTGGTCTGCTCAGACGAGTTTCGATTTGAGCTGGTAAGAGCTGATGGTAGGGTTCGAGTGTGGCGCAGATCCCACGGAGACGTGGACCCAAATTGTCAACAAAGGAATGTGCAAGCTGATGTTGACTCTATAATGGTGTGGGCTGTGTTTACATGGAATGGACTGGGTCCTCGATTATGTTCGGGAACTTGGAGACCATTTTCATGTTCCCAAACAACGATGGAATGTTTATGGATGATAATGTACCATGTCACTATGCCACAATTGTTCTCGATTGGTTTGAAGAACATTCTGGACAATTTGAGCGGATGCTATGGTCATCCAGATCGTCCTACAGGAATCCCATAGAATATTTACGGGACCTAATTGAGAAGTCAGCTAGTGCACAAAATCCTACACCGGCAACATTTCCACAATTATGGACAACTGTAGAAGCGGCATGTCTCACTATTTCTGCAGGGGACTTTCAACGATTTTTAGAGTCCATACCACGTCGATTTGCTGCACTAAACCTGGCAAAAGGAGGCCCAACACTGTATTAGCAGGTATCCCATGACTTTCGTCACCTCAGTGTAATAGCAGACGAACATTGCCCGCAAAGAGATTGAAAGCAACTGTGCAGGTTGGGCTAGAATAAAACGTCAAAGAGGTTGGATGGGTAAGACACGTACTTGCGCGTCACTAGCAAAAAAATAAATTTTATTAAATGTGTTCTACTCGCCAGCTTAGCAGAGAGTGCTAATGCGCTGCTTCCTGGGCTCGGGTAGGCGCGCTGGCCCCGGTTCAAATCCACCCTTCGGATTGCAGACATCGGCCGGTGTGCTGGCCTGCCTGGATGTGGTTTTTAGGCGGTTCTACACATCCCACTAGGTGAATACCGGGCTGGTCTCCACGTTCCGCCTCAGTTACACGACTCGCAGACAGCTGAACACGTTTGCACTATTCCGTGGATTACACTAGACGCAAACTGCTGGGGTTCACTAATTCCGTCACGGGGGGTACAGGGTGGTGGCAGGAAGGGCATTTGGCCACCCCTTAAAACTAACCTTGCTAAATCCATTCCTAACCGTGCCGACCCTGCTAAACCACAGGACGAGGCACCAGCAAAAGAAGAAGAAGAGGAAGAAGAAGAAGATTAAATGTGTTCTATGTAGGAAACCATTCGGGCTAGCCCATGCCTTTATGAAGTTATTTTGCTTTAAATGCTCGTTCCTGTCTTATCCCTGAATATGGACTATTACTCCTGGGATACCTTGTGTACAAGGTGCGAAATGCAGTGCACAGAACTTCCACCTCTAGCTGCAGCAACTGCACTAACCCACCTGGGCACAGAGTCCAGCAAGAGTGGATGACATATGCCAGTACGTCAATCCATGCTACCTCGATTCTGTCTGAGTCCATTAATCGTAGTGGCGTGGCAGTCTCTCGGCATCTCATGACCAGAGGCTTTCAGTGGGTAAGAGGTCTTGGGAATGTGCTGGTCGAGGAGGTGGTCCATCAACCTCTATGTGGGGTGGATCGAGACAGCACGGGCAACACTCTGTCTTGCATTATCTTGTTGAAAGATAATGCCAGAGAGACCTCGAAGATAGGGAATAGCCACCATCACGCAGTTGGCAACATTAATTCTTCTCAGAGTTACAACGCACAGATACTCCATGGCGATGCTGTACTCAGACGTAGGGCTCGGAAAAAAATGACGCTGCGCCACTCCTCTCTCTCTCTCTCTCTCTCTCTCTCTCTCTCTGTGTGTGTGTGTGTGTGTGTGTGTGTGTGTGTGTGTGTGTGTGTGTACAGCAATATTTTTTTAATCCTTCTGACTCCCGTATATTTCGCCAGTAATAGTTGTTATAAATATTAATCCCGCGAAATACTACCGATAGTTCATTTTTGGTGACCGGCAACTCTTTAGAAGCTTTCGTATAATAATCGCTCCTACTGTCGCCATTTAGCGTATTTTCTGTTCGTATTTCTATGGAAAGAAGACGGTTTGCTTCAGGGGATTGCAAGGAGTGTGGAAAGAATGACAGCCTACGCTCCTAGAGTGGTTTTGAGAGAGGGGTGCTCACTTATTTCTCGGCCACGGTTGCGCGCACCTCGTACCATCCAGCAGCTGTGGTACAAATAAACACGGAAGTAACAAGGGTTCGCGAAAGAGGATTATAGAGACGTTCACGTTTATATGTGCCTACTAAGTCATAAAACATAATGTAAGCAACATATTCAGAATGTTTAAGTGTAACACTCATTTCTGAATGACTCTTATTAACGCTTTTGCATACTAAAAACTTTTTCTCTGTTTGTGGAGTTACTCCAAATATAATACTATATGACATAACAGAGTAAAAGTAAGCGAAATATGCCGTTTTCTCTTTTTTTTTTTAATATCTCCAGTGTCACCCATTCCAAGAAAACGCAATGTAATTGTACGCTTGAAATTTATTGCCACCAAATCTTCCATAAACCTTAAAATCGTGGTCAGATGATGGTTATTTCCTTTAAAACGATAATCAAATGTTGTTCGCCCTACGTTGGGCGCACCCTCCTCCTCCCCCCCCCCCCCCCCCGCCCCTGTGCGCTCTCTCTCTCTCTCTCTCTCTCTCTCTCTCTCTCTCTCTCTCTCTCTCTCTCTCTCTCTCCCCTCTCTCTCTCTGGGAAAAATATTCCCTTAAGGGAACTTTTGAGGAGGAAAGGGAAAGGGAAAGGTTGGAGAAATTTTTGGGAAAGAAAATTTCGGCTCCTAGAAACTAGGGAAGTATTTTATATGCCTATCCTTACTGCTTATGCCATCTGATATTTTAGTTCAGACAGCCCATAATTAATTTTCTGGATATTCATTAGATCATTCAAATCAGTCGGTACACCCTCCCTTTGTGGGAGACGTTAGGCTCACTGCTGTGATGTCCGCCCCCGGTAGCCGAGTGGTCAGCGCGACGGACTGTCAATCCTAAGGGCCCGGGTTCGATTCCCGGCTGGGTCGGAGATTTTCTCCGCTCAGGAACTGGGTGTTGTGTTGTCCTAATCAGCATCATTTCATCCCCATCGACGCGCAAGTCGCCGAAGTGGCGTCAAATCAGGAGACTTGCACCAGGCGAGCGGTCTACCCGACGGGAGGCCCTCGTCACACGACATTATTATACCGCTGTGATACCTCTGTCAAGTCACTCAGAAGTGTGCTGGCCAGTTTCGACCGGTTGGGATACTTATCGACTTTCGTAGTCGTATCGAGTTCAGATGAGACGCCATGCTGGATTTCGTCGTTTTGGTTGACGCTTGTATTTGTTGGTTTAGTTTTATAATGTACGTTCTGTGGATATAAGCTATTTCAAATACCTATATAATTCAATGTAAGGTAATGACGGGGGGGGGGGGGGAGTTTAAGAGCCTTCTGGAGGTGTAAGTAAACAACACAGGCACGAACTTTGCGTGTTGACTGTAGCGTAGTAAACAGTTGTGAAGAGAGAGATAGGTGGTGCGCTAATGGGAAATCAATAGAATTTGAAAAAAGTATGTAGAAAGCAAATGCGGCGTCCCTAGAGCAGGTTTTTTATTTTTCTGGTCCTGCTATTGTTTTTAAGTACAAATAAAAATACTTTGTGTTTACATTTTTTTATTTGTTCGATAATTTTACGGCCCTGAACACAATTTCACCTCTTCAAGCTGCCAACACTGATAATAAATAATACACTCCTGGAAATTGAAATAAGAACACCGTGAATTCATTGTCCCAGGAAGGGGAAACTTTATTGACACATTCCTGGGGTCAGATACATCACATGATCACACTGACAACCACAGGCACATAGACACAGGCAACAGAGCATGCACAATGTCGGCACTAGTACAGTGTATATCCACCTTTCGCAGCAATGCAGGCTGCTATTCTCCCATGGAGACGATCGTAGAGATGCTGGATGTAGTCCTGTGGAACGGCTTGCCATGCCATTTCCACCTGGCGCCTCAGTTGGACCAGCGTTCGTGCTGGACGTGCAGACCGCGTGAGACGACGCTTCATCCAGTCCCAAACATGCTCAATGGGGGACAGATCCGGAGATCTTGCTGGCCAGGGTAGTTGACTTACACCTTCTAGAGCACGTTGGGTGGCACGGGATACATGCGGACGTGCATTGTCCTGTTGGAACAGCAAGTTCCCTTGCCGGTCTAGGAATGGTAGAACGATGGGTTCGATGATGGTTTGGATGTACCGTGCACTATTCAGTGTCCCATCGACGATCACCAGTGGTGTACGGCCAGTGTAGGAGATTGCTCCCCACACCATGATGCCGGGTGTTGGCCCTGTGTGCCTCGGTCGTATGCAGTCCTGATTGTGGCGCTCACCTGCACGGCGCCAAACACGCATACGACCATCATTGGCACCAAGGCAGAAGCGACTCTCATCGCTGAAGACGACACGCCTCCATTCGTCCCTCCATTCACGCCTGTCGCGACACCACTGGAGGCGGGCTGCACGATGTTGGGGCCTAAGACGGCCTAACGGTGTGCGGGACCGTAGCCCAGCTTCATGGAGACGGTTGCGAATGGTCCTCGCCGATACCCCAGGAGCAACAGTGTCCCTAATTTGCTGGGAAGTGGCGGTGCGGTCCCCTACGGCACTGCGTAGGATCCTACGGTCTTGGCGTGCATCCGTGCATCGCTGCGGTCCGGTCCCAGGTCGACGGGCACGTGCACCTTCCGCCGACCACTGGCGACAACATCGATGTACTGTGGAGACCTCACGCCCCCACGTGTTGAGCAATTCGGCGGTACGTCCACCCGGCCTCCCGCATGCCCACTATACGCCCTCGCTCAAAGTCCGTCAACTGCACATACGGTTCACGTCCACGCTGTCGCGGCATGCTACCAGTGTTAAAGACTGCGATGGAGCTCCGTATGCCACGGCAAACTGGCTGACACTGACGGCGGCGGTGCACAAATGCTGCGCAGCTAGCGCCATTCGACGGCCAACACCGCGGTTCCTGGTGTGTCCGCTGTGCCGTGCGTGTGATCATTGCTTGTACAGCCCTCTCGCAGTGTCCGGAGCAAGTATGGTGGGTCTGACACACAGGTGTCAATGTGTTCTTTTTTCCATTTCCAGGAGTGTAGTTTAAAATAATAGTTAGGTTTAAGATATTTGGGGAAAAGTTGCCATAGAGGTATGATTTGAGATTTTTTCCTCGGTCCCGGGTTCGAACCTCGCAACTGCTTGAATTTTGAATAATAACCATTAGAATGGCGGCCTATGACTTCTGGCATAAGAAGCCGCCATCGTTCTGCCAACGGCGTTGTCAAAGAGGACGGAGAAGGAGACAGAGGTTCAGGGCACTTTCTTGCCCTTGGCGTGGGAAACTGCCCCTAAAAAGCGGAAGAATCAGCAATGACCAACGGCATGTAAATGCAGAAGGCAATGGAAACCACTGCATTAAGGACACAGAATGTGTATCCACAGGACATGTGGCCTGTAATTGGAAAGTGTCATGATGACCTCTCCATTGCCGAAAGATTCCAGGCCAGTCCCCCATTTGGATCTCTGAGAGGAGACTGCCAATGGGATGTGACTATGAGAAAAATACTGAATAACCAACAAAAGGATTACGGTCTACGACTCGGGACGCGGAATATCAGAAGTCCGAACGTGATAGGGAAGCTAGAAAATGTGGAAATGGAAATACAGAGGCTCAATCTAGATATAGTGGAACCAATGAGATGAAATGGAAAGAAAACGTTATGGTAAGTTGAGCAGAGGGTAGTATCAATAGCAGCAGGAATGATATAAGGATTCGTTATGAATAGGAAGGTAGAGCAAAGAGTGAGTCACTATGAATAATTCAGTGATAAGGTTGTTCTCATCAGAATCGGCAGCAAATACACACCAGCAACAATATTTCAAATATACATGCCGACATTACAAGCAGAAGATGAAGAGAGAGAGAGAAAGTATGTGAGGATATTCACTGTATAATTAAGTAAAGGAAGATGAAGAGGGGGAGGGGGGATTGGAATGTGATTGTAGGGGGAAGGAGTAGAAGAAAGGGTTACGGAAGAATATGGGTTTGATATTAGCAATGAGAGAGGGGGAAAAACTTTCAGCAATAAATTTGTCAGTAAAAGTGAATACTGCGTTCAAGAATCACAAGAGGAGTGGAGATACTTGGAAAAGGACGGACGATACGAGAAGAATTGAGTTCGATTATACCATTCAGTTAGATTGCATCATGGTCAGACAAAGATTTCGAAATCAGATAGTGGACTGTGAGGCGTACCCAGGAGCAGATATAGACTCAGATCACAATGTGGTAGTGATGAAGAGTAGGCTGAAGTTTAAGAGACTAGTGAGGAAGAATCAGTGCGTGAAGAAGTGGGATACGGAAGTACTAAGGAATGAAGAGATACGCTTGATGTTTTCTGAGGCCATGCGATTATGAACACCCCAGTAGGTAGTTCAGTTCAAGAGAAATGGACATCTGTAAAAACGGCAAGCACAGAAGCTGGAAAGAAAAAACAATAGGTACAAGGTACGTAACTGCGAAAATACCATGGATACCAGAAGAAATACTTCTCTTGATGGACTAAAATGTTCAGGGAAATTCAGAAATATACCGAAACGGGAAACTAAAGCGCAATGGCTGCAAGAAAAATGTGAAGAAATGAAAAAAAAAATGATTGTCTGAAGGACCGACTTAGCATACAGAAAAGTCAATACAACCTTCGGTGAGTTTAAAAGCAAGGACGGTAACGGAAGAGTGCAATGGGAATCCTCTGCTAAACGAAGAGGAGAGAGGGGATAGGTGGAAAGTGTACACTGAGGCCTCTACGAGGGGACGACTTGTCTGATAATGTGATAGATGAAGAAACAGGAGTTGACAGGGAAGGCAAAGGTGGGTCCCTACCAGAATTGAAAAGATCATATACGGCAGAAGTTTTAGATAACATTCCATCGGAATTTCTATAATCATTGGAGGACGTGGCAACACAATGACTGTTCACGTTGGTGTGAGACTCGTGATATACCATCAGACTTTCGGAAAAACAGCATCCACACAGTCCCGAAGATGACAAGAGCCGACAAGTAGGCGAATTATCGCACAATCAGCTTAACAGCTCAAGAATCCAACATGCTGACAAGAATAATATACAGAAGTACGGAAAAGAAAATTGAAGATCTGTTGGATGACAACGAGTTTACCTTTAGGAAAGGTAAAGACACCAGAGAGGCACTGCTAACGTTGCGCTCGATAATGGAGGCAAGCCTGAAGAAAAATCAAGACAGGTTCCAGGATCTGTCGACCTGGAAAAAGCGTTCGACAATATAAAATGGTGCAAGATATTCGAAACTCTGAGAAAGAAAAGGGCTAAGCAATACAGAAAGGATGATACACAATATATGCAAGAACCGAGAGAGAACGCTACGAATGTGACAGTGCCACTAAAGCAGAGTTATTAAACACGGTTTTCCGAAACTCCTTCACCAAAGAAGACGAAATAAATATTCCGAATTCCAATCAGGAACAACTGCCAAGATGAGAAACATAGAAGTAGATATACTCGGTGTAACAAAGGAGCTTAAATCACTTAATAAAGGCAAGACCTCCGATCCAGATTGTATACCAGTCAGGTACCTCTCAGAGTATGCTGATAAAATAGCTCCATATTCAGCAATTATATACAACCACTCGCTCACAGAAAGATCGGTACCTAAAGACGAGAAAATTGCCCAAGTCACACCAATACCCAAAAAGGGAAGTAGGAGTAATCCGCTGAATTACAGGCCTATATCACTAACGTCGATTTGCAGTACTGTATTCGAACATTATGAAGTACCTCGAAGAAAACGATTTATTGACATATAATCAGCACGGATTCAGAAAATATCGCTCTTGTGAAACACAACTAGCTCTTTATACTCGTGCAGTAATGAGTGCTATCGACAGGGGATGCCAAATTGATTCCATATTTTTAGAGTTCCAGAACGCTTTCGACACCGTTCCTCACAAGCGTCTTCTATCAAAACTGCGTGCCTACGGGGTATCGCCTCATTTGTGCAACTGGGTTCGTGATTTCCTGTCAGAAAGATTACAGTTCGTAGTAATAGACGGAAAGTCACCGAGTAAAACGTAAGTAATATCCGGCGTTCCCCAAGGAAGTGTTATAGGCCCTCTATTGTTCCTGATCTATGGTAACGACATAGCAGATAATTTGAATATTGTTGCTGTGGTCTTCAGTCCTGAGACTGGTTTGATGCAGCTCTCCATGCTACTCTATCCTGTACAAGCTTCGTCATCTCCCAGTACCTACTGCAGCCTACATCCTTCTGAATCTGCTTAGTGTATTCATCTCTTGGTCTCCCTCTACGATTTTTACCCTCCACGCTGCCCTCCAATACTAAATTGGTGATCCCTCGATGTCTCAGAACATGTCCTACCAACCGATCCCTTCTTCTAGTCAAGTTGTGCCACAAGCTTCTCTTCTCCCCAATCCTATTCAATACCTCCTCATTAGTTATGTGATCAACCCATCTAATCTTCAGCATTCTTCTGTAGCACCACATTTCGAAAGCTTCTATTCTCTTCTTGTCTAAGCTATTTATCGTCCACGTTTCACTTCCATACATGGCTACACTCCATACAGATAGTTTCAGAAACGACTTCCTGACATTTAAATCTATACTCAATGTTAACAAATTTTTCTTCTTCAGAAACGGTTTCCTTCACATTGCCAGTCTACATTTTATATCCTCTCTACTTCGACCATCATCAGTTATTTTGCTCCCCAAATAGCAAAACTCCTTTACTACTTTAAGTGTCTCATTTCCTGATCTAATTCCATTAGCATCACCCGACTTAATTCGACTACAGTCCATTATCCTCGTTTTGCTTTTGTTGATGTTCATCTTATACCCTCCTTTCAATACACTGTCCATTCCGTTCAACTGCTCTTCCAAGTCCTTTGCTGTCTCTGACAGAATTACAATGTCATCGGCGAACCTCAAAGTTTTTATTTCTTCTCCGTGGATTTTAATACCTACTCCGAACTTTTCTTTTGTTTCCTTTATTGCTTGCTCAATATACAGATTGAATAACATCGGGGATAGGCTACAACCCTGTCTCACTCCCTTCCCAACCACTGCTTCCCATTCATACCCCTCGACTCTTATAACTGCCATCTGGTTTCTGTACAATTTGTAAATAGCCTTTCGCTCTCTGTATTTTACCCCTGCTACCTTCATAATTTGAAAGAGAGTATTCCAATCAACATTGTCAAAAGCTTTCTCAAGTCTACAAATGCTAGATATGTAGGTTTGCCTTTCCTTAATCTTTCTTCTAAGATAAGTCGTAGGGTCAGTATTGCCTCACGTGTTCCAACATTTCTACGGAATCCAAACTGATCTTCCCCGAGGTCGGCTTCTACCAGTTTTTCCATTCGTCTGTAAATAATTCGCGTTAGTATTTTGCAGTTGTGACTTAGTAAACTGATAGTTCGGTAATTTTCACATCTGTCAACATCTGCTTTCTTTGGGATTGGGATTATTATATTCTTCTTGAAGTCTGAGGGTATTTCGCCTGTCTCATACATCTTGCTCACCAGATGGTAGAGTTTTGTCAGGACTGGCTCTCCTAAGGCCGTCAGTAGTTCCAATGGAATGTTGTCTACTCCAGGGGCCTTGTTTCGACTCAGATCTTTCGGTTCTCTGTCAAACTCTTCACGCAATATCATATCTCCCATTTCATCTTCATCTACATCCTCTTCCATTTCCATAATATTGTCCTCAAGTACATCGCCCTTGTATAGGCTCTCTATATACTCCTTCCACCTTTCTGCTTTCCCTTCTTTGTTTAGAACTGGGTTTCCATCAAAGCTCTTGATATTCATGCAAGTGGTTCTCCTTTCTCCAAAGATCTCTTTAATTTTCCTGTAGGCAGTATCTATCGTACCCCTAGTGAGATAAGCCTCTACATCCTTACATGTGTCCTCTAGCCATCCCTGCTTAGCCATTTTGCACTTCCTGTCGATATCATTTTTGAGACGTTTGTATTCCTTTTTGCCTGCTACATTTACTGCATTTTTATATTTGAATAGCCGTCTTAAATTGTTTGCAGATGATGCTGTCATTTACCGTCTTGTAAAGTCATCAGATGATCAAAACGACTTGCAAAATGATTTAGATAAGACATTTGTATGGTGCGAAAATGGAAATTGACCCTGAATAAAGAAAAGTGTGAAGTTATTAACTTGAGTACTAAAAGAAATCAGCTAAATTTTGATTACGCGATAAGTCACACAAATCTGAGGGCTGTAAATTCAACTACATACTTAGGGATTACAATTACAAATAACCTAAATTGGAACGATCACATAGATAATATTGTGGGTAGAGCAAACTAAAGACTGCGATTCATTGGCAGAACACTTAGAAAGTGCAACGGGTCTACCAAAGAGACTGCTTACGCTGCGCTTGTCCGCCCTATTCTGAAGTACTGCTGTGCGGTGTGGGATCCGCATCATGTGGAACTGACGTATGACATCGAAAAAGTACAAAGAAGGGCAACTCGTTTTGTATTATTGCGAAATAGGGGAAATAGTGTGACAGAAATGATACGTGAACTGGAGTGGCAATCGTTAAAACAAAGGCGATTTTCGTTGCGACGCGATCTTCTCATGAAATTTCAATCACAAGTTTTCTCCTCTGATTGCGAAAACATTCTGCTGGCACCCACCTACATTGGGGGAAATGATCATCACGATAAAATAAGAGAAATCAGGGCTCGCACAGAAAAATGTTAGTGCTCGTTTTTCCCACGTGCTGTTAAGAGAGTGGAACGGTAGAGAGACAGCATGAAGGTGGTTCATTGAACCCTCTGACAGGCACTTTATTGTGAATAGCAGAGTAATCACGTAGATGTAGATGTGGAAGACAAAGAACGAAGTGCTCGGATTAAAAAGGATGTAACACAGGGTCGTAGTCTTTCGCGCCTACTGTTCAATCTACACATCTAAAAAGCAATAACGGAAATAAAAGGAAGGTTCAAGGAGTGGGATTAAAATTCAACGTGAAAAACATTCGCTGATGACATTGCTACGACGTAGAACCTCAGGATGTGTTGAATGGAAGCAGTCTGAGTACAGCATACGGATTGAGGGTAAATCGCTGAAAGAGGAAAGTAACGAGAACAGCGAAAAACTTAACCTCAGAACTGGGTATCATGAGGTAGACGAAGTTAAGGAACTTTGCTACCCATGCAGCAAAATAACCCACGGTAGACGGAGCAAGGACAACATAACAATCAGACTAGTACTGGCATTCCTGGCCAAGAGAAGTCTGCCACCGTCAAACACAGGCGTTCATTTGGGGAAGAAATTTTTGGGCACGGCGTTGTATGGTAGTGAAACGTGGACTGTGGGAAAAGCGGAAAAGAAGAGAATCGAAGCCTTTCTCGATGTGGTCCTACAGAATTATTTCGAAAACTGGATGGACTGATAAGGTAAGAAATTAGGTGATTCTCTGCAAAATCGGCTAGGAAAGGAATTTGTGGGAAATGCTGACAAGAAGAAGGGACAAGATGATATGACGCCTGTTAAGGCACCAGGGAATAACTTCAATGGAAGCAGAGGAAACTGTAGAGGATGAATTCGTGGCAGGTCGCATCAAACAGGTTAGAAGACTGATAACTCATAGATACATTTCGAAAGCTGTGTCTGGGAACACTGCACCTCACAGCGAGCTAGGGATTTCATGGGACCCGAGCGCCAGCGAACGCAGTTATAGCAACGTGATTTTAGTTGATAGTCACAGGTGTCGCGTGTCAGCCCCATTGTCGGAATATAAGTGGATTTTGGCGACGGCCGATTTAGCGCGAGGCGGTTTGTCTGTCTCTGCAGAATGAATCGCAGGGAAACGCGACGTGCAGTCACGAATGTAGGCATCCACATTAATATTTGCCGATTCACATCAGTTGTGTACGAAATGAGACAACATTCCATTGCGAGCGGACTGAATCAGAAAATCAATGGCTAACTTGAGTGGATTTTGAGGAATCGTGTGAATGCTAATGTCCTGTGAATGAACAGCAGACATCCTACGGATGTTTTCTATCAATTTAAAGGATAATAAATACCGTGTCCTCTTTGCACTGTTCTGATTTCAAGAGACCTTTATCATTATGTTTTGTGTGTTGCTGACGTAGTTATATAGAGAAGTGGGAATAGGCGTTTGACAGGGCACGTGTCACTTAGATACACATTTAAGAACTTTATTAATCCATCATACGTGTGCCTTGGGAGTGAAGTTACCCGCCAAATGCTGTCTAGATCAAAGAATCAGATGTCAACCAATACGACAACGAATGAAAGACGCCAGTTTCCCAGAACCAACGTTAATCTGAAACCAACGTGGGGCATCTGTTATGTGACTTATCGTTGTCAGACAATAACAAGTCAATTACCACCTCTTAGAAAGTGTAACACAAGGTACTCGATTATGGGGCGCGAGCTTCATTCGTTTGAGTCTGCGAGGTACCGCTGAAGACTGAAAATAAGCCGCTCTTGTATACCGTGCCTACTTCCTTTATTGGCTTATTCGAAGTATTGTCAAGATGGCTACGAAGCGTATCCTAAATGTAGCGAAATGGAATTCCCTGTCGCACTCTTCTGGACGTAGTTATTAGTTAGGTTTCACAGAACGCCCCGTGCGGTACTGTGTGCAGTGTGGTATGACTCACCTCCGCTTTGTCGTTTTCGTCACAGATGGGTAACTACCTCAATTCATAGTCCTGGAAGGACTATGAAATATATCAAAGTGTCGTTGTCTAATACTGAAAAAGCTATTAATTTCGAATAGTACCCAAGACTGGAATGGTTTCTCTGTTTGATTACGTCTATTTTGTCACCGTCTGCGAGATGAAACGAAACAGGCCTTTCTAATGTTGCAGCAATTGTGACGCACACCAAATAAGCGAGAAGGAAGTGTAGCCTCCGCAAGCAAGCTTGATGAGTTACTTTAGCGTGTTACGTTTATTCAACAAAAAGGGAACGTTTCTACCAGGTCCAGACATTGACTCGAAATGAGGCTAATCACGTTGACTTCAGTATGCTAAAGCCGGAAGCAGTGGTCATTCATATTTTTCAGGGCTGGCGTAGCCTGGCAGGAATAAACGACCGATGATTCAAAGTATAAACTACTCACAAGAAATGCAATATACTCTAACAGTGTAACTTGACAAAGCTAAGTGCTTCCTGACTCAAGGCAGCTTAAAATGTCCGTATCTTTGAAGGAGGAGGAGGAGGGGGGGGGGACACAAACCTGGGTATCTGCCCCGGGCGCCAATTTCAGGAGGCGCCAAATTTAAAAAAAAAAAAAAAAAAACCACCTTGTTTCACAAAGCACTTGGCATACCGCGCATGTTGCTCTGTCAATTGTTCTCATATGATTTTGAAAGGCTTCCCTGTTGGTTTTTAAACATTTTTGAACACATTCTAAATTGATTTCTGAACGAATCATAAGTTGGTTGATTGAATGCGTGCATGGAGTACGCCTACGTGATGGCTCAGTCAAGGAAACTCTCCTCGCATCTGGAAATAAAAAAAAACTTTCACGCAGACAAAAGGGGAAGGGGCTGTACGGACTGAGCCGAATAAACCAAACAGGTGAATGCCATTCGCTGTTTGTTTATGTGGTTGATTGTGTATGCGAATGATCAGCGTTGTTATGATTACTAGCGAAATCCATAGATCCAGACTACCAGAATGGGAATAAACGACTTACAGGAATAACAGGTTTGAAAGATATTAATCTTCTCGGTGAAAATGAAATTTTAACAGATAATTTTGCCAGATCGTTACACTACTAAGAGCCACTTAGTCCCTAATTAACAGCCGCCTTAAGTTCTGTTCTCGGAATTGCGCAGAAAACGCATTGTTCGAACACTTAATGATGCCTAACCGGAGAAAATCACGGGATAACTTAACTGGTGAGTCTGGCAGTATTAGTAAAGTTACCCGAAGAACAAGTTTTGACAGTGGTAGGAATATTTGCAGAATTAGTTATAACAAGATTGTTTGTTACAACAAGGGAGGAGAAGAAACGAGGACGTCACACAATATATATAGAAGAATATGACGATTCCAAAATTCTATAAGAATTTCGTATTTACTGCTTTCCGATCTCATGCTTGAGAAACTGGAGCGTGTGAATAAAAAGTGAAACTATACCGTAACATAAAACATTTTGCTTGTAGTCGGCCTAATAGGCGTTTGCTGATGGTACTTAGGGAATTACATTCTGTAGTGTTATCTATGTAAATGAGGTAGATAAAAATAACAATTTCTGCCAAACAGTCTCGCTTATTTGGTGTGCGTTACAATTGCTGCAACATTAGAAAGGCCTGTTTCGTTTCATCTCGCAGACGGTGACAAAATAGACGTAATCAAACAGAGAAACCATACCAGTCTTAGCTACTATTCGAAATTAATAGCTTTTTCAGTATTAGACAACGACACTTTGATATTTCATGTGTCAAAACGTTTGACGAACTTTGATGAGGTAACAGATTCTTTCGCAGAAAGGAAAGCACATCGTGTAAAGCTGTAACAAGATTAGAAAGAAAAAAAAAATGCTGGGACATAAGGATTGAGAAATGTGTACTGTCTTGCTTGTCTCTTGCTTTTACTCGTTTTATGTTTCCTATATTTAATTTTATGTCACACACAAGAGTAAGTTATTAGCTAATAGACAATAAAAAGTGGTTTTTATATATTTATTTTAAGGAGAGGGAGCGGAGGATGTCAAACTGGCTGACTGGGAGCAGAAGAGGCACCACAGAACATTTTAATTTCCAATGTCCTGAATATAGGTTTGATGGCTTCCATTACAAAATATACATGTTTGAATTCCACAGAGCCAAATATAGTGAGCTACGATAGAAGAATGCTGTGTGAAGAGGCGTGGCACTGCACTTTGGCACACTTAAGACCAAACAACTTACCTTAAATTTCCTCGAACATACATGTTTTGTATATCAAGCTTTTCAGAAAGACGTGCGCTACAAAATGAACATATTTTTGAAAAATAATTTTTTTTAAATATTTGACGTCGTGTCTCTAACGCTCGAGGGGGGGGGGGGACTATCAAGTTTTTGCCTAGGTTCGGAAATATTGTAGATCGGGGCTGCGCTGTGGTATGACTTCTGATCAGTGAGATCACTAATCCTTATAAATCTATCAATCACCGGCATTGTTGATGAGCATAGTCTTCCTGATACGAAACAGCCTCTATTAATTGCTCTTTGCTTGCAACTACATGCACAATTGAACGATCCTTCAGTACACTACGAAGAGTAGACATGTGACTCTGTTCTACATTGAGTGAAGAAAGATTTTGTGAGTTGCATATTCTGAATTTTCACAGAAGAGAAGTGACTGAAAAACCTGATTTAACCAACCATCATTGACAAACGCAACATCCTCAGCGATTGTCATTCGCCTTCAAAGGGGATCAAGTATAATATTACATTTTGTGTAGTTTCGTATCACATGTTGTTCTTCATGGTTGTTCTTTACTTTACTAGCTCTTGTTAAGAAAAAAAAACAATTTTACTATTGAGAACTGTAATTTTCGTGACTGTGAATAGTTGTAGTTCCTGTAAGCAGAGTAATAGATAAGTGTATAACATTTTTAAAATTCATTCCCTGCATTTTCACTTTGGAGGAAGATTAGTCTAAGACTCCTCGAGACTGCTAATTTTTGTTTATAACCAACAATTTGCTCATTGCTAATTTTTTTCATACTTCACAACTGTCACATTCATTCCCAATGTAACATTAAAGGCAGCAGCATGTAAATAAAAATATCCTTTATAAATTTTTCTGCTTGGTTTCCTAACTTACTAATCATTTTGTTGGATATACGTCAGATTTAATAGCAAATATTGAGAGGATAACCATCACTTTTCTGCGAGATAAAAATAAATGGCAGTTTTAGTCTAGCCGCCGCCTGTCTCCCCCCGCCCCCTGCGTAAAAATTTCTGCTGACGCCGATGTTTGTTACCGAGTGCAATTTTTGTAGTTATTAGATGAAATTAGTATAAATTAACGTCTCAAGGTGGCTAATATAAGTACATGAGGACATACTATATTAGAACGGGCTTTTGCTTTGGCTGCCCAACTCGGTGTGTCCATGATAATTGTCGCGGTTTGCTCTTGTCTCTCCACGTTCCTCGTACCTCAATGTTATTGTCCGATCGAAATTACTTGTCAGAGTGCTCAACGTCTCGCATGATCCGTTCGCCGTTGCCAAACTACAACAATGATGATGTCCGTTCATTTCCAATTCCTTGTCCACCTTTGTTTCTTGATGTGTTTGGATCGCGAATCCTGGATCTACCCTTTATATTTCGTATTTCATCTCACACACACACACACACACACACACACACACACACAACGATGCTAACGAAATACATTTCATACACAACTCTAACCGAACACTACTGGATCCTTCCTCAGAAGACGCGATTCAGCATCACCTATACAATTATAAACACATAGATCGGTTTACATTGGATAAGCTTTGCACGACATTTCGTGAAGTCGAATTTTGTAAGACTGCAAATTAACTTTTGCAATTAGATTACCAGCATTAGTGCCACGTAATGACACAGTGTAGTGGTTAGTGTATAAACCTGACGTGTGGGAGGTCGTAGGTTTGAATCTCGTCAAATGCAGCAAAATTTATTTTTCTAAATCTTATCAAGACTATCTTTTTTTTCCAGTTAATTGGTTTAAAAGAATTTTCGTGTTTCTAATACTTTGCTGCATCATTTTCGACATTGCAATGACCTTTTAATTTGCTCCTTTTTTTCTGGCTGTCATTCTTTCTTCGTTTGGACTCTGCTTATGTCGCCTGTAATCTTGCAACCTAGAGACGACCAGGACTGCTCATCGGTTGGTAATGCGGCATCCCACGTAGTCAGTGTGAGGACAGTTTCAGGTAACCAGTGACAGCGAGAAATTATTAAATTTGCATGTACGCCGCCTGTCCGTTGCAGTTCGCCTTGAAAATGGCGGGGTGTTCTCCCGCCGAAATATCGGCGGTTGCTGAAAGTGTTACCTGGCTGAATTCCCGGAAGTTATTTGAAAGCGAGAAATTGGTTTGCTTTTACCGCTGAATCTGAAATTTTGCTGCGTAAGACGCTTATGCTAACAAACATATCACAAAATTTTTCTGTGTGGAGTTTACCCGTAGATGTTAACCTTAAACGCCGTGAACAAAGCGATGGTGATTATAGTTCTGCCGCAGAGAGTTGATAGCCGTTTTCTCGGATACATTGCACGTCACGAGGTTGTGGTTTGGTTTGTACATAAGATTAAATTCAGGGCTAGAAAATGTGTCGTCTGACGCAGTTGGATCATTAGTCACTTACAATCAGCCGTTGTCAGAGCATCTCCGATGTGCGTCATACCCCGTGGCGGCCGCATCCAACACTGTTCCGTATTATACATTTGTGGAGTGGACCTTCACGTTCGTGTGTCGCCTATAATCGAGCGGTAGCCGGCAGCAGATGTGGCAACACGGTAGCGGTGACATACGTCAACCATCAAGTAATTTTAATCGGACAATAGTCTATACTTGTATCATCAGACATGGGAGAGTACGGCCAGTGTAATCTTCTGTTGGGCGCGCTGTTCTTCGCAACAAGATCGAGTGCGGTGTATCAAATTGATCATATTTCTTATTCATGTGATTATTTATTAAATACCACCAACAAAACACGTTATAACTGAAAATATCGTTAAAGGAAGACAAAGATAACTTTAAAGCACAACAGAAAGGACAATAGGGGACTATACCCAACTCATTCGTTTGTCTCATCGTCTCTCGTCTCTTTTGGACAGTGGTAACAACGTATCAGGAATTTTACCGTAATCAGAGTTAAAAATTTCAATTTTCATTAAACAGTTTAGCTTTTGACACATTTTGCAACTATATTCTGCTACTCATTTCTTTACTATGCAGGTATTACACCTTTTCCTCTTGCTCAGTTCCGTTTTTCTCTATTTCTGACTCAGTCTTTTGGTGTTTCTTTAAATGCCCACCAATAATGCTGTAGACCCAGTGAATTCCTGAGGTGCCCAAACTTCTTTGAACAAAGAGAGGTAGAACTAATGCACGACACAATTGTTTCAGGAATCCGTTTCATCTGATACAATTCTCATTGTTGCCACAATAAATTACTTGAGCATCAATTCCACTCATTGACCACTGCAAAAAGTATAACCATAGCCCAGTGGTGAACATTTCGCACAACATTGTATGAAGTGGTCAACTTACCGTAGTGTCGACCCCCATCTTTGGTACTATTATAAAGTGTCACAATTAATGTCTTCTGTTTACCTCCATTTGTTACAAAGTGTGATACAATCTACAGTTGGTTTCACCCTATTCCCTCAAGGGCTGCTGGAACAGCCTCTTCAACATATTGAATGAGGCCCCCAGGCATACACATTGAGTGCACCTGGTATCCTTTCCTGGTTCTTGCCACCACTTCCCTAAAGGGTATCATCATTCGCTGTATGTTTGCCGATTAATAGGCTCTACCCCTTTGCATTTGCCTCCTCTTGGCACCAGACAAAACAGGCTTCCCCAAAACAGGTGAAGTGAGTCCCACTGGCTCAGTTTCAGTGAAAGACAGTACCTCGTACTTGTTCGTTAGGGGGATCGGTACAACACCCAGAGTCCTTCCTGGTCCCCATCCACCCAGTACAGTATGCCTAGATTAATGAAAGATCTTGTACTTGGTAATGGCTACCACAATTGTTTGCTTAAGTTGAAAGTGTGATAAACAAAGTGCTGCAGGTCAGCACCAGCTGGTATCTTATGCAACTGTAGCACAACACTCCCCCTCAACCTAAAGCTGACAGATTAAAATGTCTGCACAATAAAGAAACATCACTATCATGGCTGCTGTAGTTCTTCTTGTAATGACGCTAGTCAGGGAAAAAGAAAATGCCGATACTCTTAAATGGTAAACACTACGTAGCCTTCAACTTGGATGCATTAGCAGAGGGATCTTTCCTGCAGTTCTGCAGCCAGCCTCCGGCTGCAGTATGTCAAGCAGCACACTGTACTGTTGGAAACTTGTGTGTGTTTACATGTCGTGAAGTTCACAAATTTCACTTAGGAAAAGAAAAGTATTAACAACAAATGGGCAGCTATATTAAGGCTTCATTGTATTTCTGCAGTTTATAGTTTCAACAAATTGTCTCCTTAAAACTGATTAATATAAGCCCATTATGGGGGTACAGTCAGTGAGAAATAATTTTATAGCTTTCATGCCAGTTCAGAACCAGAATAAAAAAAAGGAGAGTTGACACAAACTTAACATTTAACAGCACTATAGTAATCAAAACAAATCTGGGTGCAGTAGCAGAGTTATCATTAGACTGTTCATTGTACTTCTCAATAGGCTATGTGCAAACATACGAACTGATTGTGGCTTGCTGCAGGTGTTAAATTTGTAGGGCCTAGTGGACACACATTCCACCCATTCAAGTCATAAAAGTTCTACTTGTAGAAGGCATAATGGTTGAGTATCTCAACCTGCTAGTTTTATCTGTAGACTGCATATCATCATCACTATTCAGCTGAAGTTCAGATACCCCATTTGCATGTTTTTATTTGATTCGGATAGAGACACTAGTGGTTTGCGATGCTAGTTAAACAGGTGGCTTGTAACAGGTGGCTTGTAAAATGTAAAGCATTTTATATAGTGCAGTTCTGATGACTATTGTTTTCCTTTGCAGTACCGCCTGACAATCGCTGCTACCTGGATTCTGGAGGCTCAGGGGAGACTTTCTTTGTCAGTGAAGACGCACCTGTGGGCTCTCTCATTGGTGAGTGGTGGTAATAATAATAATAATAATAATAATAATAATAATAATAATAATAATAATAAACCCCGTGGAGGCCCGGGAAAAGAATAGGCCTCCGGTATGTTCTGCCAGTCGTAAAAGGCGACGAAAAGAACAAACCACTAATAGGGCTAACCCCCCTTTTAGTGTGATTACTTGGTTCAGGACAGAACTAAAGAAGCCTCGGACAAGCGCCGTCATGGTCGGGGACGGCGCTTGAACCCTATGCCCACCCACAATGGTAATGACACTGCTAGCCAACTGGAAAATGATTTAAATCCAAATAGAGGTGTTTTGCAGGATATGCTTCCTGCAACCACCCTAGAAGGAAAACAAAGACAGAGGATGAGATGGTCAGATGAAGTTAATCGACACCTCATGTTCTGTTATTACCAAGCAACAAACCTAGGAACCAACACAACTGGATACAGATCACAAGTATACACAACATTTATTACCAGATACCCAGAATTAAAATTTTTAACAGAACAACGTCTAGCTGATCAGATTCGTGTAATAATAAAAAATAACAGGATACCCCAGTCAGAATTAGAAAACATCAAACAACAAGTACAACAAATACTGGAACAAAATAATGTGCAATTAGAAGAAGAAGAAGAAGAAGAAGAAAATACAGTAATGGACTCAAACATCCCAGAGCAAACAAACAAAGAACAACACGCATCAATTAAACAATCAGAGGAAAATGAAATTTTAAGACAGCCACCAGCACAAGCACAAATAGAACACGAAGTGACACACATGTTAGATATAGAAGAAAAATTTCAGTTGACATATATAGAATACAAAGACACAAATACAGACATTAGACCATTCTTGCATAGACCACCAAATAGCCCACAAGTCGAAACAACAATAAAAACTATCAACACAATCATACACAACAAAATAAATGAATACACAACTATGGAAGAGTTACAACTACTGGTTTATGTAGGAGCACTCACTACACTAAATATACACACTAGGCAGATATCAGAACCAACCAACACACAGAAGAAACCCACAAAACCAGCATGGCAACACAGGCTACAGATCAGAATAGAAAAACTGAGAAAAGACATCGGACAGTTAACACAATTTATAAGAAATGAAATATCAGACAAAAAACAAAAAAGGTTAGGTAAAATCTCACAACAAGAAGAAATAGAGCAATTAGATGAAAAGAAGCAAAAATTACAAGCTTTGGCGAAACGACTTAGAAGATACAAAAAAAGTGAAAATAGAAGGAAACAAAACCAAACATTCAACACAAACCAAAAGAAATTTTACCAAACAATAGATAACACACACATAAAAATAGACAATCCACCAAACATAAGAGACATGGAACACTTCTGGAGCAGCATATGGTCAAACCCGGTACAACATAATAGGCATGCACGGTGGATACAAGCAGAAACAGATACATACAAGATGATACCACAAATGCCTGAAGTGATAATTTTGCAACATGAAGTCACCCGAGCAATTAATTCTACGCACAATTGGAAAGCCCCTGGAAATGATAAAATAGCAAATTTCTGGCTAAAGAAGTTCACCTCAACACATTCACATCTAACTAAATTATTTAACAGTTACATTGCAGACCCATACATATTCCCTGATACACTTACACATGGAATAACTTATCTGAAACCTAAAGATCAAGCAGACACAGCAAACCCAGCTAAATATCGCCCCATAACATGCCTACCAACAATCTACAAAATATTAACTTCAGTCATTACACAGAAATTAATGACACATACAACACAGAACAAAATTATAAATGAAGAACAAAAAGGCTGCTGCAAAGGAGCACGAGGATGTAAAGAGCAACTGATAATAGATGCAGAGGTGACATATCAAGCTAAAACTAAACAAAGGTCTCTACACTACGCATACATTGATTACCAAAAAGCTTTTGATAGTGTACCCCACTCATGGTTACTACAAATATTGGAAATATACAAAGTAGATCCTAAATTGATACAGTTCCTAAACATAGTAATGAAAAACTGGAAAACCACACTTAATATCCAAACAAATTCAGATAATATCACATCACAGCCAATACAGATTAAGCGTGGAATATACCGAGGAGACTCATTAAGTCCTTTCTGGTTCTGCCTTGCTCTGAACCCACTATCCAACATGCTAAATAATACAAATTATGGATACAATATTACTGGAACATACCCACACAAAATCACACATTTGCTATACATGGATGATCTAAAACTACTGGCAGCAACAAATCGACAACTCAACCAATTACTAAAGATAACAGAAGTATTCAGCAATGATATAAGTATGGCTTTTGGAACAGACAAATGTAAGAAAAATAGCATAGTCAAGGGAAAACACACTAAACAAGAAGATTACATATTGGATAACCACAGCGACTGCATAGAAGCGATGGAAAAAACGGATGCCTATAAATATCTAGGATACAGACAAAAAATAGGAATAGATAATACAAATATTAAAGAAGAACTAAAAGAAAAATATAGACAAAGACTAACAAAAATACTGAAAACAGAATTGACAGCAAGAAACAAGACAAAAGCTATAAATACTTATGCCATACCAATATTGACCTACTCATTTGGAGTAGTGAAATGGAGTAACACAGACCTAGAAGCACTCAATACACTTACACGATCACAATGCCACAAATATAGAATACATCACATACATTCAGCAACAGAAAGATTCACATTAAGCAGAAAGGAAGGAGGAAGGGGATTTATCGACATAAAAAACCTACACTATGGACAGGTAGACAATTTAAGAAAATTCTTTCTAGAACGAGCAGAAACTAGCAAAATACACAAGGCAATCACTCATATAAATACATCGGCTACACCACTGCAACTTCATAACCACTTCTACAACCCTTTAGATCACATAACATCAACAGATACGAAGAAAGTAAATTGGAAAAAGAAAACACTACATGGCAAGCACCCGTATCATCTAACACAGCCACACATCGATCAAGACGCATCCAACACATGGCTAAGAAAAGGCAATATATACAGTGAGACAGAAGGATTCATGATTGCAATACAGGATCAAACAATAAACACCAGGTATTACAGCAAGCATATTATTAAAGATCCCAATACCACAACAGATAAATGCAGACTTTGCAAACAACAAATAGAAACAGTAGATCACATCACAAGCGGATGTACAATACTAGCAAATACAGAATACCCCAGAAGACATGACAATGTCGCAAAAATAATACATCAACAGCTTGCCTTACAACATAAACTTATAAAACAACACGTTCCTACATACAAGTATGCACCACAAAATGTACTGGAGAATGATGAATACAAATTATACTGGAACAGAACCATTATAACAGATAAAACAACGCCACATAACAAACCTGACATCATACTCACCAATAAAAAGAAGAAATTAACACAATTAATCGAAATATCCATACCCAATACAACAAATATACAAAAGAAAACAGGAGAAAAAATTGAAAAATACATCCAACTGGCTGAGGAAGTCAAAGACATGTGGCATCAGGATAAAGTTGACATCATACCAATTATACTATCAACTACAGGAGTCATACCACACAATATCCACCAATACATCAATGCAATACAGCTACATCCAAACATATATATACAATTACAGAAATCCGTAATTATTGATACATGTTCAATTACCCGAAAGTTCCTAAATGCAATATAACATGTACCGTACAGCAAAAAGGAAGTGACGCTTGATAAAGGTCTGCGTCACTCCATTCTTAACAAGACTTCTAAAAAGTCTGAGAAAGTAAAGAAATAATAATAATAATAATAATAATAATAATAATAATAATAACGCTAGTCAAGGAAAAAGAAAATGCTGATACTCTTAAATGGTAAACACTGTGTAGCCTTCAACTTGGATGCATTAGCAGAGGGATCTTTCCTGCAGTTCTGCAGCCAGCCTCCGGCTGCAGTATGTCAAGCAGCACACTGTACTGTTGGAAACTTGTGTGTGTTTACATGTCATGAAGTTCACAAATTTCACTTAGGAAAAGAAAAGAGGCCCGGGAAAAGAATAGGCCTCCGGTATGTTCTGCCAGTCGTAAAAGGCGACGAAAAGAACAAACCACTAATAGGGCTAACCCCCCTTTTAGTGTGACTAGTTCGTTCAGGACAGAACTAAAGAAGCCTCGGACAAGCGCCGTCATGGTCGGGGACGACGCTTGAACCCTATGCCTGCCCACAATGGTAACGACACTGCTAGCCAACTGGAAAATGATTTAAATCCAAATAGAGGTGTTTTGTAGGATATGCTTCCTGCAACCACCCTAGAAGGAAAACAAAGACAGAGGATGAGATGGTCAGATGAAGTTAATCGACACCTCATGTTCTGTTATTACCAAGCAACAAACCTAGGAACCAACACAACTGGATACAGATCACAAGTATACACAACATTTATTACCAGATACCCAGAATTAAAATTTTTAACAGAACAACGACTAGCTGATCAGATCCGTGTAATAATCAAAAATAACAGGATACCCCAGTCAGAATTAGAAAACATCAAACAACAAGTACAACAAATACTGGAACAAAATAATGTGCAATCAGAAGGAGAAGAAAATACAGTAATGGACTCAAACATCCCAGAGCAAACAAACAAAGAACAACACGCATCAATTAAACAATCAGAGGAAAACATCTTAAGACAGCCACCAGAACAAGCACAAATAGAACACGAAGTGACACACATGTTAGATATAGAGGAAAAATTTCAGCTGACATATATAGAATACAAAGACACAAATACAGTCATTAGACCATTCTTGCATAGACCGCCAAATAACCCACAAGTCGAAACAACAATAAAAACTATAAACACAATCATACACAACAAAAGAAATGAAAACACAACTATGGAAGAGTTACAACTACTGGTTTATATAGGAGCACTCACTACACTAAATATACACACTAGGCAGAGATCAGAACCAACCAACACACAGAGGAAACCCACAAAACCAGCATGGCAACACAGGCTACAGATCAGAATAGAAAAACTGAGAAAAGACATCGGACAGCTAACACAATTTATAAGAAATGAAATTTCAGAAAAAAAACGAAAAAGGTTAGGTAAAATCTCACAACAAGAAGAAATAGAGCAATTAGATGAAAAGAAGCAAAAATTACAAGCTTTGGCGAAACGACTTAGAAGATACAAAAAAAGTGAAAATAGAAGGAAACAAAACCAAACATTCAACACAAACCAAAAGAAATTTTACCAGACAATAGATAACACACACATTAAAATAGACAATCCACCAAACATAACAGACATGGAACACTTCTGGAGCAACATATGGTCAAACCCAGCACAACATAACAGGCATGCACGGTGGATACAAGCAGAAACAGACACATACAAGATGATACCACAAATGCCTGAAGTGATAATTTTGCAACATGAAGTCACCCAAGCAATTAATTCTACTCACAATTGGAAAGCCCCTGGAAATGATAAAATAGCAAATTTCTGGTTAAAGAAGTTCACCTCAACACATTCACATCTAACTAAATTATTTAACATATCTAAAAACAAAGATGATGTGACTTACCAAACGAAAGCGCTGGCAGGTCGATAGACACACAAACACACACAAACATAAACACAAAATTCTAGCGTTCGCAACCAACGGTTGCTTCATCAGGAAAGAGGGAAGGAGAGGGAAAGACGAAAGGATGTGGGTTTTAAGGGAGAGGGTAAGGAGTCATTCCAATCCCGGGAGCGGAAAGACTTACCTTAGGGGGAAAAAAGGACGGGCGCGCGCGCGGGTGCGCACACGCACACACACACGCGCACGCACACGCGCACACACACGCGCGCACACACACGCGCGCACACACACACACACACACACACACACACATACACACGCGCGCGCGCGCGCACACACGCACACACACACACACACACACACACGCGCGTGCGCGTGCGCGTGCGCGTGCGCGTGCGCGTGCGCGTGCGCGTGCGCGCGCGCGCGCGCGCGCGTGCACTAAGGTAAGTCTTTCCGCTCCCGGGATTGGAATGACTCCTTACCCTCTCCCTTAAAACCCACATCCTTTCGTCTTTCCCTCTCCTTCCCTCTTTCCTGACGAAGCAACCGTTGGTTGCGAAAGCTAGAATTTTGTGTGTATGTTTGTGTTTGTTTGTGTGTCTATCGACCTGACAGCGCTTTCGTTTGGTAAGTCACATTATCTTTGTTTTTAGATATATTTTTCCCACGTGGAATGTTTACCTCTATTATATTCATATCATAAATTATTTAACAGTTACATTGCAGACCCATACACATTCCCTGATACACTTACACAAGGAATAACTTATCTGAAACCTAAAGATCAAGCAGACACAGTAAACCCAGCTAAATATCGCCCCATATTAACTTCAGTCATTACACAGAAATTAATGGCACATACAACACAGAACAAAATTATAAATGAAGAACAAAAACGCTGTTGCAAAGGAGCACGAGGATGTAAAAAGCTACTGATAATAGATGCAGAGGTGACATATCATGCTAAAACTAAACAAAGGTCGCTACACTACGCATACATTGATTACCAAAAAGCTTTTGATAGTGTACCCCACTCATGGTTACTACAAATATTGGAAATATACAAAGTAGATCCTAAATTGATACAGTTCCTAAACATAGTAATGAAAAATTGTAAACCACACTTAATATCCAAACAAATTCAAATAATATCACATCACAGCCAATACAGATTAAGCGTGGAATATACCAAGGAGACTCATTAAGTCCTTTCTGGTTCTGCCTTGCTCTGAACCCACTATCCAACATGCTAAATAATACAAATTATGGATACAATATTACTGGAACATACCCACACAAAATCACACATTTGCTATACATGGATGATCTAAAACTACTGGCAGCAACAAATCAACAACTCAACCAATTACTAAAGATAACAGAAGCATTCAGCAATGATATAAATATGGCTTTTGGAACAGACAAATGTAAGAAAAATAGCATAGTCAAGGGAAAACACACTAAACAAGAAGATTACATATTGGATAACCACAGCGACTGCATAGAAGCGATGGAAAAAACGGATGCCTATAAATATCTAGGATACAGACAAAAAATAGGAATAGATAATACAAATATTAAAGAAGAACTAAAAGAAAAATATAGACAAAGACTAACAAAAATACTGAAAACAGAATTGTCAGCAAGAAACAAGACAAAAGCTATAAATACTTATGCTATACCAATATTGACCTACTCATTTCGAGTAGTGAAATGGAGTAACACAGACCTAGAAGCACTCAATACACTTACACGATCACAATGCCACAAATATAGAATACATCACATACATTCAGCAACAGAAAGATTCACATTAAGCAGAAAGGAAGGAGGAAGGGGATTTATTGGCATAAAAAACCTACATTATGGACAGGTAGACAATTTAAGAAAATTCTTTCTAGAACGAGCAGAAACTAGCAAAATACACAAAGCAATCACTCATATAAATACATTGGCCACACCACTACAATTTCATAACCACCTCTAAAACCCTTTAGATCACATAACATCAACAGATACGAAGAAAGTAAATTGGAAAAAGAAAACACTACATGGCAAGCACCCGTATCATCTAACACAGCCACACATCGATCAAGACGCATCCAACACATGGCTAAGAAAAGGCAATATATACAGTGAGACGGAAGGATTCATGATTGCAATACAGGATCAAACAATAAACACCAGATATTACAGCAAGCATATTATTAAAGATCTCAATACCACAACAGATAAATGCAGACTTTGCAAACAACAAATAGAAACAGTAGATCACATCACAAGCGGATGTACAATACTAGCAAATACAGAATACCCCAGAAGACATGACAATGTAGCAAAAATAATACATCAACAGCTTGCTTTACAACATAAACTTTTAAAACAAGTTCCTACATACAAGTATGCACCACAAGATGTACTGGAGAATGATGAATACAAATTATACTGGAACAGAACCATTATAACAGATAAAACAACGCCACATAACAAACCTGACATCATACTCACCAACAAAAAGAAGAAATTAACACAACTTATCGAAATATCCATACCCAATACAACAAATATACAAAAGAAAACAGGAGAAAAAATTGAAAAATACATCCAACTGGCTGAGGAAGTCAAGGACATGTGGCATCAGGATAAAGTTGACATTATGCCAATTATACTATCAACTACAGGAGTCATACCACACAATATCCACCAGTACATCAATGCAATACAGCTACATCCAAACTTATATATACAACTACAGAAATCCGTAATTATTGATACATGTTCAATTACCCGAAAGTTCCTAAATGCAATATAACATATACCATACAGTTAAAAGGAAGTCACGCTTGATAAAGGTCCGCGTCACTTTCCATTTTTGACCAGACATAACGTCTGAGAAAAGAAAGAAATAATAATAATCAGTGGCATGAAATTTTAATCTTAATTTAATGTTATTGATTTAATGGTTTGATTTATGGATCCATTTTCATCTACAGTTGCACAGTGTGCAAGAGTTATTTGGATTTTTATGTTAATATTAACAGTTTTACATACAATATACCTGTGTACATAATAACACACACTAATATATTAATTAATGATGAATACTTAAATAAATGTTGTTACGCTGTATACAGAGAGATAATATACATATGTCCTTTTGTATGACACCACACTGGGTTAACATAGAAAAATTTATTTTTGTAGGTATTCATTTACTGTGTAAAAGCAGTGATCAACCAAGTACGACTTCAATTTAGATTTGAAGTGACAAATGTTTTGTATATGTTTAATGGTATCTGGTAAGGCATTGTGTAGTTTGATATACTAGGATGGATAAGACTGTTTTGATATAACTTTGTGTTGGTGCTTTGAACATGTAGATCCAATTTTTGTCTTGTATCATAGCTGTGTATTGTTGATTTTGAGTGATGAATGGTCTTTTTGTATGTAAGTTTTGCTTTAAATACATTACATTTTCAAGTAAATATATATGCAAGGAAGTGGCAGGATCATCCTTTTTTGAAACAATGGTGTACATGATTTGCGATTATCTACCCCTTCCATTATTCTTATAATTTGTTTTGAATGTTTTGACGGCAACCCCAGAATTTCCCCAGAACATAATCCCATACTGGAGGTGAGAGTGTAAAACTGCATAATGTACACACTGAAGAGAGTTGTAGCTGGTACAATTATTTAATGTATGTAACACAAAACAAGTAGTACTTAATTTTTTGTTCATTTGCTCAATATGTGCTTTCCATTTCAAGTTGTCTTGTAGATGAAGTCCAAGGAATTTGGTACAGGCTGTTTTGGTAATTGTCTGTCCATATAGTTCTAGATTGGGTGACATCAGATTTTTTGTTCGTGTTGTGTGTGTGTGTATCCATAGCTACAGTTTTTCCAGTGTTTATTATTAAGTTATTGTTATCGAACTAACGTGTTAGTCTGTCAGTCGCTTCTCATATGTTTTTTACAGGAGTTTCTTCTGAGTTTCCTGTAATTAGAACACTCGTATCATCTGCAAATTGAAATCTTTTACTGCTGTCATTGCTTATGTTTAGGTCATTTACATAGAGTAAGAACAAAACAGGACCCATTACTGATCCTGGTGGCACTCCATATTTAACAGTTAGTAGCTTGGAATTGTATTTCGTAATGAAATTATCCCTTTCCTGATCTATTTCCACATATTGATCCCTGTCCTTAAGATAGATTTTCTAGCTTGTGTAACAATTTGTCATGATTTATGGTGTCAAATACCGTAGACAAATCTAAAAATATGCCCATGGTAAGGTTTTTTGTTGTCTAATGCTACCAGTGCCCCTAACAGAAAGGAGTGACCTGCTGATTCGGTTGAACGGTTTGCTCTAAATCCATTTTGAGATTCCGACAGAATGCCATTATCCTCTAAGAAGTTTGTTGGTCTCTTATTGAAGAGCCTTTCTAATATTTTTGAGACAACAGACAGAAGTGCCAATGGTCTGTAGTTGGAAATATCATCTTTGTTTTCTTTCTTGTATAATGGCTTTACTTTTGCTATTTTCAAACATGAAGGAAAAGTTCCTGTAGCAAAAGATAGGTTACATAGGTGAGTTAAGGGCTCAGTGATAAAGACCCCATATTTCTTTATAACGAAATTATGTATATCATCTGCACCCACAGTGTGTTTCATTTTGAGACTTTTTATTGTAACCTGTACATATTCTACATTTTTTGGGTACAGAAACATTGATTTGCTTGAGACTTTTTTTCCCTGTTTCTGTACAATGTTTTCTGTTGGAGGTCTGTAGTAGTAGTTTCTCTGTTACGTTTATAAAATAGTTATTAAACATATTAGCTACTATCAATCATTTTGATTTGCAGCTCCTTGTATTGGCTGTGTTTGCAGTTAAAATTGTTGGATGTGAGGTCCACCAGTTATGCAAAACACCGTTTTTCTCAGTACCCAAACATGTTTCGGCACCACTGTGCCATCATCAGTGGGTTTTCGTTTTTATTTATTCTGCAATGTGAACATTTTTGTTAAATGATTATAAAATTATGTGCATTTTTAGTTCAAACAACAGACAGTTTCTTTTGTAAATGCCTTTACATTTGGTATGCATGAATTTTTTGAATCACTTGTGTGTTAATTACTACAGCTAGCTTGTCATCTGCAACCAAATGATGTTGATGAGAAAATTTTTTTGCTGGGAGTTAACCTGTCTTCTAGAATGTAATTCAGTTTTTCGCCATGTTTTCGTGCCTATATTTGTTTCTACTTAAGTTTTCGTGTGGCAGGTACTTCCATTCTCCATATAATGCTGAGGTGTTGTGATGCACACATAACTATAACAAGCATTTTTCACAAATAACGTAGTAAAACACTTTTCACTTCACCAGAACAGAGTGTGATTGTGGTTTGTTATATGTCCCAGCCCAGTCAGTCATCCAGCAATATTAGCTACTTCCTGTGGGTTATTAATGTTTTCTAAGCCAGCCTTTAATACAATATTATTAACTCTATTTTTGTAAGTTTCAGTTTCTTTCTTTACAACTTGCCAGATTGCTTTGGTTCTATTTGAAGCTTCTTCTATGTATTTGTCATTGTCTCATTTCTTTGTCTCCTTTATTATTTTATTTAAGATAGAATTATATTTTTTGAAGTAACTATCAAACTCCTGAGTTGTGTTTTAGCTTCTTGCAATATTGTGTAGGTACCATTTTCTAGCACAAGATTATTATCTTGGAATCATGCTAGAAATGTTGGATAAAGAAGGAAAGAAGTGTTGTGGAACTAAAATTTCAAAATTTTCATTTTAATGAGAAACTAAGAATGAAAAGATGCTGGCAGATACCCTAGCAGTTGGCTTGCGTCTTTAGTATTAGAAGTTATCTGCCTGGAAATGAAACCAGATGATAACAGCAGTCTTGAGCACCTCATCCTCTTCAAACTCCTGTCATTAAGTCATTGTTTCAAGTGCAAGGAGAGGTATGAGGGGTTCTCAGTAAGCAATAAAGTACTTTTTTTGTCTCAGGCAATTTCAGTTGAAAATATGCAGAGTTTGTGGTTGGACATTGTGGATTATTCTCTCTTTACCCCAATAGTTTCGTGAAGTTCCAGCAGGTGGCAGCACTATACGTAGCCTACAAAATGGCGTCTAACAGGAGATTCAGTTAAAACAGAGAGCTGTTACCGAGCTTCTTTTGGCGGAAAACCAGAACATCGCATATATTCATAGGCACTTGCAGAAGTCTACAGAGACTTGGCAGTGAACTAAAGCGAGGCAAGTTGGTGGGAGAGGTGTCTGTCATCATCACAACAAAGTCATGGAAACATGTCTGATCTCCATTGTGCTGTCTGGCCACACACAGCTATGGCTCCTGCATCATTAGAACGTGTGACACACTCATTCTAGGTGACTGATGGATCACAATGGAACACCTCACTGTACAGTTGGACATATCTGTAGTGGTGGTGACACACCTGTCACCAGTTGGGGTACTCAAATGTGTGTGCCTGCTGGATTCCTTGCCTCCTAACAGTAGACCATAAAGAGCAATGAAGGAGCATGTGTGTGGCATTGCTTGTACTTTAGAAATCTGATCATGACAATTTTTTGTCATACATCATCACAGGTGATGAAACAAGGGTGTATCAGTTTGAGCTGGAAACAAAATGGCAATCCTTGGAGTCTCACCACATCAGCTCTTCTCTGAAGATGAAGTGGAAAGCTGCACCTTCAGCTGGTAAAGTCATGGTGACAGTCTTCTGGGACTCTGAAGGGGTTATCATGTTTAATGTCCCCCCTCATGGTGCAACAATCCACTGTGTAGTGTGTTGTGCTATCCTCAGCAAATTGAAGAAATGACTTCAGTGTTTTCATTGCCACAAAAATTAAAATGATCTACTCCTTCTCCATGGCAATACAAGGCCTGTCACGAGTTTGTGCAGACAAGGGGAGCTCACAAAACTTTATTGGACTGTTGTTCTGCATCCACTCTACAACCTGATTCTCTCACCTTCAGACTTCCATCTGTTTGGTCCAATGAAAGCTGCACTCCCCAAGAAGCAGCAATTATTGAGCATATATTCATGACTTTAGTGTTTGAAAAAAACTCAATAAAAATGCTGAAACTTTTCCACGGCATGGACAGTGTTACGTGGGCACTTGTTTTCATAGAAGTGGTCTATCCTGGATGACAGTTCATGAATAACATATTTTGAAATGGAAATCTAACTTTGGGAGTGTTTAGTAGGATATCTAAAATATGTTATTCACAAACTGTCATAGAGGATAGACGACTTCTACTACAATTGTAATCACTGACTCACATTCCTTGAATTCAACCAAAAGAATACTCTTGTGGGTAAGGCTTACACACCACACACAACTCAAGCAAACAGATTTACTGTTTTTATAACACAAATACACATTCATAACTGAGCATGAAAACGGAGAGTAACTTCAAAGGTAATCCTTATACCAGAGGTAACACACAGTATAGTTAGTTGCTACATCAATTATTCCCTTATTCTCTCTCAACTCGCCTCCTCCCCCCTCCCTGCCCACCCCCTCCCCCACCATGTGTCCCACTCCCTATAGTGCAGACCACAAACAAATTTAAAATTTATTTGCTGGACGGCTCTTGTGCAGACTTTTGGCCATGTCACATTTGCAGCTGTTGGATGCAGGGACTGTACAGCTGCTGGCTGATTGAGGGTTCTGGCAACATGTCATGTCTGCACTGGTGTCTCCAGGTGTGTGAAGCTTGTGGCAGTCTTGGTGGCATGATGTCTTGTATGGGTGAATTTGAGACCCATGCTGGCTTGACATGCTTGAAAGACTTCTGTGGTTTTGCCATTTTGGAAATATCAATGGTATGGTCTCCCCACTGCAGCACCAAGAAGGAAGCAGTCCACAGTGGTTGGAGCAGTGATTTGATGATCTGTGTTGGAGCGTCATGTGAGAATAATCTTACAAAGCTTTGTGGACAAAGTAGGGTGCTCACTATGGCACAAAACAGACAGGTGACAGACCTTTGCTATGTCGTCTTAGATTTGCTGTAACAACTGCGGCAGTGCCACTGCAGATGGCAGTGGTGCAAATGTGAGATAGTCTGCAGTTATGCATAACAGCTTCCAATATGCCATTTCTGCTAATTATGCTAGTGTGTCTGGCTTGTACAGTACATGAAGCCCTGAAAGGAACAAGGGTAGGACCTCTGTCCTTTCTTGTGGTGGTACACGAGAGCTGTCTTCAGAGTTCAGTACCAGCCTTCTACCATTCTCTCAGTTGTGGAATGGTAGGTTGTCATATGATGACACTGAATATTGCACAAGTTAGACAATTCTTGGAATGAAACAGTTTTCAGTTATTAGCCCGCTTTTGTAGTGATGGGTACTGAATCGGGCTATAGAGGTGGTGATAAGTCTGTGATATTGTCTCAGCAAAAATGTCTGCAATGAGTGAAGCTTCTGCCCATCGGGTACATCAGTCTACCACTGTGGATAGATATCTGTAGCTGTGTGCAGGTGAAAGGAGACATAAGTGGTCGATATGGACGTGGGCGAATCTTGCTCTAGAGCCTTGAAGCTGTCCGATGGGTGGTGGGTGCACGTCATCCCACTTCGCATTGCTGGCATTAAATACATGAGTGTACCCATGTAAGGACCTCTATTTTAATGAATGGCGACACCAAATGGTTGGTCAGTAACTTGACAGTCATGTTTGCTCTTGGGTGTGACAAATTGTGAACACTGTTGAAGGCTGCTTTGCACCATTTTGGCAAAATGTTGGATGTTTACTTCTGCCACTAGACATTGCACCATAGTGTTACTGTGGTCCCTGGCACTTGGTTTTGTGAGAGTCAGCCCCCCTTGGAGGGGTCATCCAATAAATGCTGTAGTTGTGGACCTGCTGTCTGAGCAGTGACAAGTGTTTGGCAAACACAGATATGCAAAAAGTAATTGGATGTGATGTTTTCTTCTCCTCTTATGTGGCACATATCTGTCATAAATCAGGTGACAAACTCTGCCTGAGCTATCACCAAGGTGAACACTTGTCACTGGTGTTACAGAAAATGTAGACTATCAGTTTGTGGCCCGTGAAAATTATCACAGAGCAAGTATCAATTTGTGGGCAGAAATATTTAACAGCTTCATAAACTGTGAGTAGTTTTACCACATGCACTCCACGGCTGCTGCACTCGTTGCAACACTTTTTAAAAAAATAGCTGTTGCCAATGTTGCTAGACTTGTTGGAGTAGGCTGCACCTGTCACTGTTTAGTTATTGTCTACAACTCTTTCCAGGGGCATAGTTAGTACTGGGTGAGTGGGGACTGCTACACTTTGTAGGATCACCTGAAGTTCACAGAAAGCTTTCTCTATCTCTATGGACCATTAACTCCATAAGACATAGTCTGCTAGTTTATATTTGTTTTTTGGCTTCAGGCCAGAGTGTCATGCATGCAATAATACAACATAAAAAATAATACATTTCAGATCTATTTACTATTTTCAAGAGCAGCTTTATGCAGTTACATGAAAACTGTTTCCAGTGAATTTCTTTATTTGTCTATTTATTTCTTTTTTCACCAATGTTGCAAAGGGCTTGAGTCTTTTACGTGCTTGGTAATAAGGTTGCTGAAGAGAGAAAAAAAAAAAAAAAAGAAAAACTGAGCACTGCCACAATATAGTTTTTGTTTCTAGCGGAAAATTACAGCTAATGAGCTTCATAAGTAAAATTTTTGCTTATGTTTCTCTACAACTAACACTGATTATAGGTCAACATTACAAATCAGTATTAGGTCTTATCTAAAAGAAAACAATACTGTCTTGACTTTCTATATTTTCTTTGAAACACTATAAATAAAAAAATTAATATACCTTCTGTCTTACATTACACGAGAGAGAAAAACTGATAAAACAGTTATTATTTTACAGAAACATTATTCCTTTCTTATATATGAACAATTCTTCCAAAAGCTATGTCCCCTTCATTTTATCAAAAATCTTTTATTTTCTTTGTCGAGATTGATGTTCACAAAGATATTATTTGTCTTTATTTTTTTCACAGTGTCTTAGTAATTATTTTGCTAGCTTACACGATTATTCACATACTGCCATCTGTCAGCCAACAGCTACTCTCTGTCCTCCAAGCTGCCTCTCGCAGTCACAATTGTTTCCAACACAAGGCACCACCAGAAATCTTATCATTAAGCCTGCACGAATTGCGCAGTTTGTAAAAGAAAACAGAGAAGTAAATGAGCTGCAAGGCAGCTGTAATTGGTGATTTATTTGTCACAACTGGTTTCACTGCATTAAAACAGCATTCTCAGGTGGAAACAGTATCACATTAGCACACCAAGATACCCCCAATGTTCACAGTAAAAAATCAAACCCCTGAAGAAGCTAAGTCATCAAAATAAATAAGACAGGACATTGGGGCAAATAGTGTGCTGGCATACATGTGGTGCTTGCATACAGCACAGAAGGAGGTCAGGTGTGTACATGCACTACTGGTGCACCACCACACTATTCACCCCGTGTCCTGTTTTATTTATTTTGACGAATTTGCCTCTTCAGATTTTTTGCTTTTTGGCTATGGACATTGGGAGCATCTTGGTACTCCAATGTGAAACTGCTTTTACCCGAGGAAGTTGTAACAATGCAGCAAAACTGGTTGTGACAATAGAGAAATCGCCAATTACAATGGTCTTGCAGTTATTTTACTGCCATTCATTATAAAGTTAAATGGTTGTGGCCACCCACTTTACTAAGTTCTGTGAGAAAATAGAGAATATATAGAGAATATCGACCTACCAAAATTTGCTCTTGTGGATGCAGAGGAAAAAATCGAAGCATGTTAGCATGAAGGGGGAAAAAAGTAATTGTGAGTGAACAATATTGGTACATTACATTGGCCTACCCTTCAAAGAAGCTGCAAGTGTTCCCTTTTAATGCGTATACAACCTCATTTGTTTCCATCAGGTTGATTGTGTAAATATTATTACCCTTTTTGAAAAATGTGTAAGTTATGTATGTATTCTACTGTTTGACTGAATTTGTAAAAAGATCAGAGGTTTAATTTGCTAAGATTATCATTATTCATTGCTATATAGGAAGTCTTTTTCTCTGCTCCTACATAGAGAGCAAGCGAGTATTTTCCAGTTCTTTGTGGATGCTCAGGTACGATGTACTAGATTAACAGTCAGTGTTACTGATATTCAGAATAATGATACATATATTGGTTAGGGAACACATTTGCTCTGCCATTATGCAATTGAAATAAGTTATTCTGTTGGAACTATAATTTCCTACTTACTATCATATCTTGCCACACTGTTTATGGTGTTTTACTGAATATCCATTATCAAAATTATACCACCAAAAAAGTGAGAATTTAAGGAGATGGGACCTGGATAAACTGACTAAACCGGAGGTTGTACAGAGTTTCATGGAGAGAATAAGGGAACAATTGACAGAAATGCTGGAAAGAAATACAGTAGAAGAAGAATGGGTAGCTTTGAGGGATGAAGTAGTGAAGGCAGTAGAGGATCAAGTAGGTAAAAAGATGAGGGCTAGTAGAAATCCTTAGGTAACAGAAGAAATATTGAATTTAATTGATGAAAGGAGAAAATATAAAAATGCAGTAAATGAAGCAGGCAAAAAGGAATACAAACGTCTCAAAAATGAGATTGACAGGAAGTGCAAAACGGCTAAGTGGGGATGGGTAGAGGACAAATGTAAGGATGTGGAAACTTATCTCACTAGGGGTAAGATAGATACAGCCTACAGGCAAATTAAAGAGACCTTTGGGGAAAAGAGAGCCATTTGTATGAATATCAAGAGCTCAGATGGAAACCCAGTTCTAAGCAAAGAGGGGAAAGCAGAAAGGTGGAAGGAGTATATTGAGGATCTATACAAGGGTGATGTACTTGAGGACAATATTATGGAAATGGAAGAGGATGAAGATGAAATTGGCGATACAATACTGAGTGAAGAGTTTGGCAGAGCACTGAAAGACCTGAGTCGAAACAAGGCCCCGGGAGAAGACAACATTCCATTAGAACTACTGACGGCCTTGGGAGAGCCAGTCCTGACAAAACTGTACCATCTGGTGAGCAAGATGTATGAGACAGGCGAAATACCCTCAGCCTTCAAGAATAATATAATAATTCCAATCCCCAAGAAAGCAGGTGTTGACAGATGTGAAAATTACCGAACTATCAGTTTAATAAGTCACAGCTGCAAAATACTAACACGAATTATTTACAGACGAATGGAAAAACTGGTAGAAGCCGACCTCGAGGAAGATCAGTTTGGATTCCGTAGAAATATTGGAACACGTGAGGCAATACTGACGCTACGACTTATCTTAGAAGCTAGATTAAGGAAAGACAAACCTATGTTTCTAGCATTTGTAGACATAGGGAAAACTTTTAACAATGTTGAGTGGAATACTCTCTTTCAAATTCTGAGGGTGGCAGGGGTAAAATACAGGGAGTGAAAGGCTATTTACAAATTGTACAGAAACCAGATGGCAGTTATAAGAGTCAAGGGATTTGAAAGGGAAGCAGTGGTTGGGAAGGGAGTGAGACAGGGTTGTAGCCTCTCCCCGATGTTATTCAATCTGTATATTGAGCAAGCAGTGAAGGAAACAAAAGAAAAATTCTGACTAGGTATTAAAATCCATGGAGAGGAAATAAAAACTTTGAGGTTCGCCGATGACATTGTAATTCTGTCAGAGACAGCAAAGGACTTGGAAGAGCAGTTGAACGGAATGGACAGTGTCTTGAAAGGAGGATATAAGATGAACATCAACAAAAGCAAAACGAGGATAATGGAATGTAGTCGAATTAAGTCGGGTGATGCTGAGGGAATTAAATTAGGAAATGGGACACGTAAAGTAGTAAAGGAGTTTTGCTATTTGGGGAGCAAAATAACTGATGATGGTCGAAGTAGAGAGGATATAAAATGTAGACTGACAATGCCAAGGAAATCGTTTCTGAAGAAGAAAAATTTGTTAACATTGAGTATAGATTTAAATGTGAGGAAGTCGTTTCTGAAAGTATTTGTTTGGAGTGTAGCCATGCATGGAAGTGAAACATGGACAATAAATAGTATGGACAAGAAGAGAATAGAAGCTTTCGAAATGTGGTGCTACAGAAGAATGGGTAGATCACATAACTAATGAGGAGGTATTTAATAGGATTGGGGAGAAGAGGAGTTTGTGGCACAACGTGACTAGAAGAAGGGATCGGTTGGTAGGACATGTTCTGAGGCATCAGGGGATCACAAATTTAGTATTGGAGGGCAGCGTGGAGGGTAAAACTCGTAGAGGGAGACCAAGAAACATATACACTAAACAGATTCAAAAGGATGTAGGTTGCAGTAGGTACTGGGAGATGAAGAAGCTTGCACAGGATAGAGTAGCATGGAGAGCTGTATCAAACCAGTCTCAGGACTCAAGACCACAACAACACCAACACCACAAGTGAAGACTACGCAGGACCCACTGAAAGAAAATACAGATACCAGCTTACTTCCAAATCAGGTACTCCTGGCTATCCCCAGTAGCTCCACGTACCTCATTTATCCTAGAAACCTAAAAAGAATAAACCTATATGGTACTTATAGCCATACTATCTCTTGACCCTTGTTTGTTTCTATTGCTATGATTGATGTGTTACCCTGGTCATCCTCCATTTGTGCATGCTCAAATGGAAGATGTTTCCTTACAGCCATGACAGTGAGGATTCCACCAGCAGATAACATAAATGTAATCTTGTCTGGGTCAGCGTCATAGGGGAGTTTGTAGCTGTGAGTGAACTGTCTAGGAAGAGATTCTTCATCAGCCTGCATTCTCTGTACTATCCTTCATTGGTAAGAAAGTCGCCAACACATCCTCCAGTTGAAATTGCTGCATATTGAGGCAAACCGTGAAAGTGTCACTCTCGTCCACTGTATCTGATGCACTGACGTTGTCTTGGGTGGTGTGTAAATTGGTGTCTAAGTGGGTCACAGCATTGTCAACTATACTGGGGGTATCGTGTAGGATCCACACAGGCCTGAGACATTCACTTTAACATCTGTCAGTTTTGCATAGAGTAGAATACTAAAAACCCAGATTTCTCACCTCTCGTGAGCAGTCACCTTATCATTATGCTAGCTGTTCATGCTTCATGGCCAGACCAAACTTCCACGTGTTGTCAGCTATGAGTCTGAAGGAACATTATATCGTACCCCTGACCGACATGGTCATTTCAGTATTGTATCGAGGTGTTGTCGCTTTGTTTTATCATTCTTTGGGGGCCGGAATAAGATGGTTCCCTCAGCATAACATCATTTGAGTCTTTTTAGGGGTTATGAAAGGATTTTGTGTGGTCCGTGTGTCTGCAGGGGTGGTATCCTGAGGTGAGCGATGTGCAGATTGACCTTGCAGATGATGTAGGGAGTTCCTTGTCCATTGGCAGTTGCGTTCATGATAAAAAGTCTGCCAGTAGTGTAAGAGGTTCACCATTGAGGAGTTGTGGAGGGCTCTTATACACAGCGGATACTCCATCCAACCACCTCTGTGACACATGACCAATATTGTAAGTATGTGGTGCCAGTGCTCCACTAAACAATTACTTTGATGGTTGCAGGCTGTGGTTTGGAGTCCCTGAATACCACACAAATTGCAGTGTTTGGTGGAGAGTGCGGATTCAAATTGGCGGACTTGATCAGTCGTGGTACAGTAAGGGCAACCAAAAAGGAAAATCTGTAAGGGAACAAATGCCTTCTCCATGTATTCTGCCATGACATCTGAATGTGGCATGGCTTCCACACAATGAACAACACAATGGACGACACAAGTGACAGCTGAAAAATGTAGTGGAAGCCACCTGATTCAGGGAGTGGTCACAAACAGATCCAGGTGCACATCCTGGAAGTGACCCTCAAGTATCGAGTAGCGGCTGTGTTTCAGCTGTGCATTCCAGCCTATGTTAGAGGGTTTGCAGGCTGTACAAGCTTTGATACAAGGCGTTCAATCACATTTGATATTCAGTCATACAAAATGGTTCATGATCAGTTTTCGGATGAACGCACACATGGATGTGACAACTGTGCAGTCAGTAGAAAATAGCCTTCCTTGTAATGAGTTGGACAAGGAATCTTAAGTGCTCTGTGACACATCCCACATGACTTATGTTGACAAACCAGGAATTGTGTGACATTAGATTTGGAAGTCGGTTGTGGTGTTGCATAGTTGGTCTAGTAATTGTGTGTCCTATAGTTGTGTCTGGACCAGCTTGTTGTAATGAATATCTACTGAGAGTGCATTGATCCATGAGAGAGAGTGTCTGTGATGCCATTGTCTGCACTGTGAAGAAGTCAGACATAGGTCAGAAATGGTGCAATGCAATCTAGATATCGAAAATGCCGTGAGCAGCAGTCAGTTCATAGGTTGCAGATGTTGTCAGTTAATGGTCGTTGATCAGTGTTGATGGGAAGTGGTCTGCCTGAATGTCGTCTTTTAAATGGCATGCTGGTTCATACACTGTGCATAATTCCCTATTATAAGCCAACCCCTTGATCTAAAATTGGTCATGCAAATGCAACTTGCACACATGTCTGTAGCCTCAAATAACTGAAAGGAGTGTGGTTTCAGTTATCAGTTCAGCTGTGTCCGCCATACTAGGTTGACCCATGGTTTTTTACTCTGCATTGAACCCCCCCCCCCCCCCCCCCACTATTGCTCTCCCCCATGGTGAACCACATTTTGCTGTGCTGTCCCCATCTTTTGGTCTTTCACACTAAATACATTTTGTCTGATCTTTTGTGCCATTTTGTTTCTACTTTTCTTGTATCTTCTCCCCATGGTGTCATCCCCGTTCTCTTGACCATGGTATGGTATTGGGATCAGGAAAGGTTGGCATCATTGCTGGTGTCCCATAGTGAGAAGCATCTTTGGGGCAATCCTAGTCTCACAGTCTCCCCCCCCCCCCCCCCCTCCCTCCTGTTCTCAACAAACCAACCAAATCTTTCCTTCTTGAATCTCAAATTTTCCTCTGGACTAGTTTTTCTCGTATTTGGCTTATTCCTTCTTTTGTTTTGTTCTATTATATGCAGTCTTTTTTTATTGTTAGGCAAGTCAGCTACATACTTTTTTAAATCATACCCACTGAATAGCCCTAATTTTTGTTGTGACATGGGGGTCTTTACTAACTAGTGCATTGAGAAGTCAAATTTCTTTTGCCTCAAATGATCTTTGATGAAGATTGAAAAATTTCTTAATTTGCGTATCCATTTTATCATCATCATGCGAATCCTTAACAATAATCATTCTCTTACCTAATATTTTGGAAAATCTGCTTTCTGATTAAATTTCGTTTAGTAATCTATAGCTTATTTTCTAATTTTTGCATTAACCATTTTTGTCTATTGCTTTTTCTTAACCTCTCTAAGTTCTGCCCATTTTATTGTTTCGAGGGTTGGTTCTCCCTCAGTACACTCTTATATAGTTCCCTTTGGTGCTATCCCTTTACTCGTATGTGGTAAATTGTTATGAATGGTTTCAAATTCTTTTTCTTTTATAACTAATTTTATTTGGTCTGACAGCATTTTGTTTGCCACATTCCTCATCTGCTTCATTTTCCCCACACACTGTCTTCAGTCAATATGTTATTACATTTACTATTACTCTGTGAGGTTTCTGTATCCACCTCATGAATCAGTGCAAACTCTTGGTCCCAGAAACTGTAACAACCATCTTTTTTGCACACCAGATGACCAAAACTGGGCTTTTAAATTCCTTTCAAATTGAGTATAGGACTCAACCTGATGTACTTCGCTTATTTCCTGTTGCTCTTATGCAGAGCATAGGGCTTCGATGAAGCCCAACCGTCTAACAGGCTCTCTTAGTTTCTTTAACATATTAATTTCAAGCAGTTGTGGGTTGTTAGCCTACAACAGCCAAATGCCACAGTGGATGCCACAGTGGGGCTACCACCTCTGAGCCTTGGCACTTGCTCCCAACCAAGGAGTCTGCCATCCAAATGGCCTTTTCCCACTGCCAACCCCTTATTGCTGTCTTTCTTGACCTGATGAAAGCATATGACACCACTTGGCACCACCACATCCTCGCTACAATGCACGGGTGGGGTCTCCGAGGCCAGCTCATGATTTTTCTACAGAACTTTTTGTCACTCCATACCTTCAGAGTTAGTCGGTGGTTCACATTGTTCCCCTCCATATCCAAGAGAATGGGGTCCCACAGGGCTCTTTTTAGTGGCCATTAATGGTATTGCAGTGGCAGTCACATCCTCTGTATCACCCTTTTTATATGCTGACGACTTGTATTTTGTTTTGCTCCTCTATTGTTGGTGTGGCTGAACACTGACTGCAGGGAGCCATATGAAAGACACAGTCGTGGGCCATCACTCACAGCTTTCAGTTTTTGTGCTCCAAGACTTGCATCATGCATTTCTGTCTTCCACCCACATCCAGAACTTTACCTCAATGACCAACTACGTAGTGGAGACTTGTCACTTTCTAGGACTGGTGTTTAATGCCCACGTAACTTGGCTTTCCCATTTTCATCAGCTTAAGGAAATCTGCTGGCAGCATCTCAGTATTCTTCAATGCCTTAGCTACACTGACTGGGGTGCAGATCATCATACACTGCTGCACCTGTACAAAGCCCTTGTGCAGTCCCGTCTTGACTACGGGAGCGTGGCATATGGTCCAGCATCACTCTCAGCATTATGGCCGCCAGGCACAGAGTAAACGGCTTGTCTGGCACCAATGTCCCATAGGGAACCTCAGCAAGGAGTCCTGTACTCTCTGCTATACTCCATGTCTTCCAACCCAAGATGTTAACATCTGGAGAGTAAGATTAAAAAAAAAAAAAAAAAAAAAAAAAAAAAAATGGGAGAGATAAGGGAAGGAGAGAAGGTAATTTTTATCGTCTATAATAGAACATACAGCCACCACTGATCTTTATTTTACAATTATTATTGCCTACTTTGGCCCATATGAACAGATACTCATCTGCATTGAGCTTCTTCCTTCTTCTTGTAGAGAGAGTAAACGGCTTGTCCGACACCAATGTCCCATAAGGAAACTTAGCAAGGAGTCCTGTGTTAACGTGCCTCAGCAATGCCTCTGCGACGTAGATATCATCATCGCTGGCAGTGCAGTGTTCCTATTTACAAGACATTGAGGGCAATTGATATTGATCTCACTCCAGATGCTAACATCTTGGGTTGGAAGACGTGGAGTATAGCAGAGAGTACAGGACTCCTTGCTAAGGTTCCTTATGGGACATTGGTGCCAGACAAGCTGTTTACTCTGTCTACAAGAAGAAGGAAGAAGCACCACTGTGTAGTTAGACTTGCAATGGGAGCTTTCCAAACGAGCCCAGTGAACAGCCTCCTTGTGGAAGGTGGAGTTCCTCCATTGCAGGTCAGGCGACAACTGCTTGTGCTTTATACCTCCCATGTTCATAGTTCACCTCAAAATCCAAATTACCGTCTCCTTTTCCCTAACATAACTACCCTTCGGCCACAACAGTGGCCCACATGGGGGATTTCAGTTGCAGTCCATGTCCGGTCGCTTCTCATAGAATTTGAATCTTTCCCTCTGCCACCTTTCCTCCGGGTCCACTCACGTACACCTCCATGGTCAATGCCTTGGCCACAGCTTCTTCTGGACCTGTTGCAAGGTCCAAAAGACTCAGTTCCACCTGAGACCCTCCACCAGCAATTTTTCTCTATCCTTGGCGAGTTCTAGGGCTCAGAAATAGTCTGCACTGGTGGCTCGACAGTCGATGGTCACATTGGTTTTGCTTACGCTCAAGTTGGATGTACTGAACGGCACTCCTTGTCTGATAGCTGCAGTGTTTTCACTGCAGAGTTGGTAGTCTTCTCTCTCACTCTTGAGCGTATCCACTCCTGCGCAGGTAAGTCCTTTGTCATCAATAGTGACTCCTTAAGCAGCCTACAAGCTCTCGACCAGTGCTTCCCTTGCCATCCTTTGCTAATCACTGTCCAGGAGTCTCTTTATGCCCTCAAACTGTGGAATGCCAGTGTCCTTCATTTGGACTCCAGGACATGTCAGGATTCCAGGCAATTAACTTACTGATAGGCTGGCCAGGGTTATAAACACAAAGTCAAATAGGGGTAATGCAGGAGTAGGTTTAATAATGAATAGGAAAATAGGAATGCAGGTAAGCTACTACAAACAGCATAGTGAACACATTATTGTGGCCAAGATAGATACGAAGCCCACACCTACTACAGTAGTACAAGTTTATATGCCAACTAGCTCTGCAGATGACGAAGAAATTGAAGAAATGTATGATGAAATAAAAGAAATTATTCAGATAGTGAAGGGAGAGGAAAATTTAATAGTCATGGGTGACTGGAATTCGTCAGTAGGAAAAGGGAGAGAAGGAAACGTAGTAGGTGAATATGGACTGGGGCTAAGAAATGAAAGAGGAAGCCGCCTCGTAGAATTTTGCACAGAGCACAACTTAATCATAGCTAACACTTGGCTTAAGAATCATGATAGAAGGTTGTAAACATGGAAGAACCCTGGAGATACTAAAAGGTATCAGATAGATTATATAATGGTAAGACAGAGATTTAGGAACCAGGTTTTAAATTGTAAGACATTTCCAGGGGCAGATGTGGACTCTGACCACAATCTATTGGTTATGACATGTAGATTAAAACTGAAGAAACTGCAAAAAGGTGGGAATTTAAGGAGATGGGACCTGGATAAACTGAAAGAACCAGAGGTTGTACAGAGTTTCAGGGAGAGCATAATGGAACAATTGACAGGAATGGGGGAAAGAAATACAGTAGAAGAAGAATGGGTAGCTTTGAGGGATGAAGTAGTGAAGGCAGCAGAGGATCAAATAGGTAAAAAGATGAGGGCTAGTAGAAATCCTTGGGTAACAGAAGAAATATTGAATTTAATTGATGAAAGAAGAAAATATAAAAATTCAGTAAATGAAGCAGGCAAAAAGGAATACAAACATCTCAAAAATGAGATCTACAGGAAGTGCAAAATGGCTAAACAGGGATGGCTAGAGGACAAATGTAAGGATGTAGAGGCTTATCTCACTAGGGGTAAGATAGATACTGCCTACAGGAAAATTAAAGAGACCTTTGGAGATAAGAGAACCACTTGTATGAACATCAAGAGCTCAGATGGAAACCCAGGTCTAAGCAAAGAAGGGAAAGCAGAAAGGTGGAAGGAGTATATAGAGGGTCTATACAAGGGCGATGTACTTGAGGACAATATTATGGAAATGGAAGAGGATGTAGATGAAGATGAAATGGGAGATACAATACTGAGTGAAGAGTTTGGCAGAGCACTGAAAGACCTGAGTCGAAGCAAGGCCCCTGGAGTAGACAACATTCCATTGGAACTATTGACGGCCTTAGGAGAGCCAGTCCTGACAAAACTCTACCATCTGGTGAGCAAGATGTATGAGACAGGCGAAATACCCTCAGACTTCAAGAAGAATATAATAATTCCAATCCCAAAGAAAGCAGGTGTTGACAGATGTGAAAATTACCGAACAACCAGTTTAATAAGCCACAGCTGCAAAATACTAACACGAATTCTTTACAGACGAATGTAAAAACTGGTAGAAGCCGACCTCGGGGAAGATCAGTTTGGATTCCGTAGAAATACTGGAACACATGAGGCAATACTGACCTTACGACTTATCTTAGAAGAAAGATTAAGGAAAGGCAAACCTACGTTTCTAGCATTTGTAGACTTAGAGAAAGCTTTTGACAATGTTGACTGGAATACTCTCTTTCAAATTCTAAAGGTGGCAGGGGTAAAATACAGGGAGCGAAAGGCTATTTACAATTTGTACAGAAACCAGATGGCAGTTATAAGAGTCGAGGGACATGAAACGGAAGCAGTGGTTGGGAAGGGAGTAAGACAGGGTTGTAGCCTCTCCCCGATGTTATTCAATCTGTATATTGAGCAAGCAGTAAAGGAAACAAAAGAAAAATTCGGAGTAGGTATTAAAATCCATGGAGAAGAAATAAAAACTTTGAGGTTCGCCGATGACATTGTAATTCTGTCAGAGGCAGCAAAGGACTTGGAAGAGCAGTTGAACGGAATTGATGGTGTCTTGAAGGGAGGATATAAGATGGACATCAACAAAAGCAAAACGAGGATAATGGAATGTAGCCGAATTAAGTCGGGTGATGCTGCGGGAATTAGATTAGGAAATGAGACACTTAAAGTACTAAAGGAGTTTTGCTATTTGGGGAGCAAAATAACTGATGATGGTCGAAGTAGAGAGGATATAAAATGTAGACTGGCAATGGCAAGGAAAGCATTTCTGAAGAAGAGAAATTTGTTAACATCGAGTATAGATTTAAGTGTCAGGAAGTCGTTTCTGAAAGTATTTGTATGGAGTGTAGCCATGTATGGAAGTGAAACATGGACAGTAAATAGTTTGGACAAGAAGAGAATAGAAGCTTTCGAAATGTGGTGCTACAGAAGAATGCTGAAGATTAGATGGGTAGATCACATAACTAATGAGGAAGTATTGAATAGGATTGGGGAGAAGAGGAGTTTGTGGCACAACTTGACCAGAAGAAGGGATCGGTTGGTAGGACATGTTCTGAGGCATCAAGGGATCACGAATTTAGTATTGGAGGGCAGCGTGGAGGGTAAAAATCGTAGGGGGAGACCAAGAGATGAATACACTAAGCAGATTCAGAAGGATGTAGGTTGCAGTAGGTACTGGGAGATGAAGCTTGCACAGGATAGAGTAGCATGGAGAGCTGCATCAAACCAGTCTCAGGACTGAAGACGACTACAACAACAACAAGAACAACAACAACAGGCTGGCCAAAAAAAGCTACCAATAAACCGACCCTAGAGATCAGCACACTGGAGACTAATCTCCGATTGGTCTTGCACTGTAAAGTTTTTGGGATCTGGGATACTGTCAGTAGAACAAATAAACTAAGTGTTCTCAAGGAGACAACAAATGTGTGGAGGTCATCCATGTGAACCACTTCCAGGGACACTCTTGTCCTTTGCTGGCTCTGCATTGGCCATACTTGGATGACTCACGGCGACCTCCTACATCACGAGGACCCATCTCATCGTTGCTGTGGTTTCCACTTGACTGTGGTCAACATCTTGTCGGACTGCCCAATTTTAGCCACCCTGAGGCAGACTTAATCTTCCCGCCACACTGCCTATGGTGTCAGGAGAAAATGCCTAACAGCTGGTCTAGTTCTACCTTTTTATCACTCAATCTATGGGTGGGTGTCTGGCATTCTCTCGCAGGCCTTCACCCTCACTCTTTTGAACTCTTCCTCACTTTTTCTTTGCTGTTGGTTTGCCTTGATGTTAGTCTTTACCCTGTTTGTGCTTCTCCAGCATTTGTTTTTCTTTGGCTGGAGATTTCAGTGTGTTACAGAGTGGCTGGTGCATCCCTTTTATTTTTATGATCAACCAGCCCAGGCCCTCTGCTATATTATTTTAATACCTTCCACCGCTTTCTTCCTTTAAGTGCACATTTTCCCCTTTTGGTTTGCATCTTTTGTCTTCTCTTTCAGAATGGTTCCCAGTTAATTTAACGCCTTTTTACTTTCTCCCTGGAATACATGAGTAAAAGGCACTGATGACCTTGTAGTTTGGTCCCTTTACTCTCCAAACCAATATGGGGGCGAATGCCATTTTCTATCATTCTGTTTGTCCAGTTTGGCTATGCCATCAGTACTAGGTTGCCAGAGCCTCATCTGGGTACACCATGCAAAGGTGAGGTTGACATTTGCACAGGAGAGGCTATCAGAGTTGTAGCACAGTACCTTTCACCTCCTTACAGGGCTCGAATTGGTATACATTTAATAAACTCCATTGATGTGCATAAAAAACTTAAAAATAATACTGATAGGTTTTTCCATGAGGATCAAATTTTGGAAATTTTTGTTCTATTCCTTTGTCCATAGAAAACATTAAATCCTCTTTCCATTTACTACCATTTCCTTGAATTATCTCACCTTGGTCTACATTCTTATAAACATTGTTAGATGATAATGCTTCATTCTCTTGTATAGTCCTTACCCTCTAACAAATTTAACACTGCTGTCTGGTTCCTTGTATTATGGTGAGTCATGATCATGACTAATTGATTCCTTCTGTTGCATCCTTACATTTTCTATTGATTCCACACCAGTTATCCTAAGAGTATTGACTGACAGTGCACTCGCTCAGCCTTTTTGTAATGCATGTCTGAGCTTCTGGTATTCTGCAGCTGTATTTTTGTTCAGTGACTCTAATTCATGTTGAACACAGTATCTACCATTTTTCACAAAAGCTGTCTCTTGCTTGAACACACAGTACATAGTTTGCAGTTTACCAGTCTATCAACATTGTTCTATTGCTTTTTTACTATAACCTCAGCAACAGAATCATTCCAAGTTGTTACTTTGTCTTCTACTTTATTTAATCTAGAATCAAACTTGCTGAGATGAAAAATGTTCTAATTGTTGGTCCACTTTGATATTAACTGCTTTCACAATACTTTGGAATTTGTTTAAATCTTCTTCCCTTACCTTATTTATAATTTCTCTTTCTTCATGTTTGCCTTTTTCCTGATTGATTGGCTATAATAGTCAAGTGCTCTACGTATCCATAGAAAAAAGAAACCAATAGCCTCCTTAACCTACTAACCACACCTCAAGGAGATGAGGCAAGTCCAATTCTACTGACTATTATTTCATAAAACCATTCATGCATTAACCTTACACAATTTGCAATTCTTGAAACAGTTCTTTCAAATAGGTGGCTGCTACTACAGTCACTGCCCGGGATGCTAGCAACTGAGTCACTTTTCATGCATTACAGCACTCTGTATGAAGCACATATTATTCTCTTGTCTGTCAGTTACTTAATTCAGCACTTCGGTGTGCTAACTAGCCATGCAAATGCAGCCAAGCTTTGTATATTATTTATCTTACTCCTTGTACTTGGTTTGATTTCCTGTGTTATTGTCCAGACATCCTCTAAAGAATCACCGCCAACAGATCAGTCCATCCACAACTGCAATTCTTCCTCTTACAATCTTTAATTCTTTTATCTCGGTTATAAAAATTGTAAAACATAAACTCAGGGCAATATTATCTATCATACGTATTATGTATGCTTGAAGTCCCTGAGTTCACATAAACAATAGTGAGCAAGCGGAGTAGAAATCTTTCTCTCTAGCAATGCTTGTAAGAACCATTTGACAGCCAAAGATTGCAGGTCCTGTCAGTAGCATCACTATTTGAGAATCCCTTTATGAACACACATAAACAGCAGTGCTAGCCATAAAACTGGTCATCCTTTGTCTTTCATAGGTTGTAAACTAAAAATAAATGTAAAAAAAGCTGTGAATGGAATGGTCTCTTGGCCTGTGGGGAGTCATTTTGTATGGCTTCTGGTCATGCATGACTGGTAGTGATTAAGGGAATTCTGATGGCAAAGTGATGTCACAGATATTCTGCCACCTCATGTGTTACCTCTCATGCGATAGTATTGCGGTGCTACTTCATCCACACACAGCATGTGTGTCTATGAACTGCCTACACGATGCTAAGGTACTCACAGGGCCAGTAAGATCTGCAGATAAATCCCCTATAGTATATGTGTCTGACCAACTTGGACGTTAACTCAATCCCAACGCTTGTATCCAGGATATCAAGGACCAGTTAAAACACTTTTGGATCCAACTCATCTCGGAAGAGGATACAATAGCCTTGTGACACCCTTTCCAATTGCATCAGTGCACGCATTCAGGCCAGAGGGGAGTGTGATGTCATTCTGAGAAGTGGGCTCACTGCAAAGTTCTTTGTAAATCTGACTTGATTTAGTAATAACTGCAATAACATCACATACCCTTTCAACCCCTGAAGTTTAGTTTTTATTCCTTCTCCTCTTCTACATACTTCGCTTTTTATCAGCAGTGTATATACCTCTGTAGTGGTTTATTTACAGTTTCAAAATGTTTTTCACCCATGTTGAAATATATGCAAGCGTAATAGTGTATGAAGTCTCGCATACTGTGAGAGCTGGCTACAAAGAAATAGAGGTGAGTATGGAAAGTTGCTGGAAAGCTACACATCATCTTGTGCACTGACCAGTCAAATGGTAGTAAAGCGAGCATGTGAATTTGACAAGGTCTCGCTTACCACCCCCTGTCTTCTTGAAAAACTAAGTAAGTAGCTCTTGTTATCTGATTGAAACTCCCTAAAAGTAAGTAGCGGTAGTTCTCATTTTCATGAATGGTCTCTCTCATGAATAATGTTTAAAAATTATTTACAGATTTTTAACATGTTTGCAGGAATACTTCACATTTTGGGTGATCCAAGCCTTGGTGTGGGTAACATAGAACTCCATCTGCAAGAAATTGATAGTCCACTGAGGATAGTCCCTGGGACAAAGAACCTGACGCTAACTCGCCGTCTTGACAAGGAAGTGAGTAGCTAATGACTGTGTCCTGCAAAAACTGAAGTTAACGATTGCATAGACTACTCATTGTTAATTGCATGTAATTTGAATCAGTACTATTAACAATTTGAAAATAAAGATTTTGCTATCCAAAATTACATCTCACTACAAGTACTATTCATAAATTAATCACAGATGTGCTATTAAAGGAAAAATAGGTAAAATTTAGTTTATATAAAGTCTGTACCAACATGTTGTCATTACTTTTTGATGGAGTCGCTATCAAAATTCAAACATTTATCAAACCATGATACCATCTTCTTTACTCCCTCATCAAAGAATGATGCCACCTTGTGCTTCAACCAGTTGTTGACAACATCCTTGAGATCACTATCAGTTGTGACATGCTGAGTAGCCAATCCAGGCCTCCATCTTGGAGAAGAGAAAAGTTAATTGCTCTCAAGTACAGGCTATTGGGAGGATGTTGATAAATCTGCCAGCCACAAGGCCTGAGATTTTACGTTACGTACAGACCAATTCTAACATAAAAAAGATAATTTTCCCAGTTAATAACCCTGTTTGGCTTGTTAAATTAAACATGGTAAACAAAAACAATTATAACAGGTGTTCAAAAACTCTCTCCACAGTGCCATATGATTGTTAGCCATGTGTGCCGTATGCCGCAGTGAATATACCGAAATGAAACTTGGTGAAATACAAGTTATTAATTTATTGAATATTCATTTTTACTTGCAATTTTTCACATTAAATGTTGAAAGTGTCCCCTCTGTTGTTGAACACACAATTTAATTCATCTAATCATGTTTTCACACACAAAGTCAGGTGGTGTTAGGTCAGGCGAACATGGAGGCCAAAGTCCCTGTGAAATTAAGCAGTCACCACAAACATCAGCAAGCAGTGACATTGAAATGCAAGCTGTATGCGTGGTTGCACCATCTTGTTGAAAATAACCGTTCAGTATTTCACTTAACACAAGTTCTCCTATGAATATCACTGCTGTATCATTGTGTGTTTATTGTTTTGTTGAAAAATATGGAACCCACAATCCGACATCTAGAAATTGCAATCCAAACTCCTAATTTCACAGAATATACAGTATATACAGCAAAATTGAACAATGGAAAATCCAGGTTGGAATATAAACAATATAAGGGAAAGATAGATTGCAACTTAATGTGAAGATGACACACACTGAGCTGCAGACAGGCACAACGGAAAGACACCTATGTATTAGCTTTTGCCCAAAGCCTTCTCCAGGAAAGGAACGCGCGCACACACACACACACACACACACACACACACACACACACACACACACACACACACACGTCTATCGACATGCCAGCGCTTCCGTTTGGTGTGTATACCTGTCCTTTTTTCCCCCTAAGGTAAGTCTTTCCGCTCCCGGGACTGGAATGACTCCTTACCCTCTCCCTTAAAACCCTTTCCCTCTCCTTCCCTCTTTCCTGACGAAGCAACCGTTGGTTGCGAAAGCTTGAATTTTGTGTGTATGTTTGTGTTTGTCTATCGACATGCCAGCACTTTCGTTTGGTAAGTCACATCATCCTTATTTTTAGATATATTTTTCCCACTTGGAATGTTTCCCTCTGTTATATTCGTATTATGTACTTTATTATTCATGATACATAACTAATTCTTTTTTACTAGGAAGCTATCTATAGTAATTTGTTTCTGCTGATGGTTCAACACTTGGCGAAAATGTGACACAGCATTATCGGCAAATAAATTTGTAGTGTGCATAGCCACTGGTTCTTTGGGGTGATGATTTTCAGTGTGTGATGCAACAGATTACCTTGCATTCAGCATTTCTCTTATTGCACCAGAAGATTGCTGCTTTTCTGTTACCTCCTCCTCCTCCTCCTCCTCCTCCTCCTCCTCTGAACTCGTCTCCACAACTTCCTGCTGTGAAACACACTGCAACTCTATAAGCTCTTTGGTGGTCATTTCTTGGCTGTGATCTTCCACAAGCTCATCGATATCATCCTTATCCACTTCTAGTCCCACGCTCTTGGTGAAAGACACAATCTCATTGACTATAGACTCACAGGTACTGACTCAAATGCCTCAGAGTGACATCCAACAACGTACTCCAGCAAAAGCTTCCTCCATGCAGAAGTGAGAGTTCTCTTGGTAATCCTTCCCATGCCTTTTCAATTATCTTCATGCAGGCAAAGATGTTGAAGTTATATTTCCCGAAATTTCAGAGAGTGAGATTGGTAGCTTCAGTTATCTGAAAGCAGTGCTTAAGAGTGCTTTAGTGTAGAGCTTCTTAAAGTTAGAAATAATCTGCTGGTCCATAGTCTGTATTGATGGAGTGGTGATGGGAGGCAAACACTGGATATTGATGATTTGAAATTCTTCAAGGAGGTGGTCTTGTAGGCTTGGAGAACGGGCAGGAGTGTTGTCCATAAAAAGCAAGATATGGAGTGACAGATTCATGTCAAACAAATATTTTTTCACCAAATGGCCAAACACTTCATTGATACAATCATAAAGAAGATCACATGTCACCCAAGCCTTGTTGTTGGACTTGCACATCACATTTAGCCTGCTCTTCTGGACTTTGTACTTCTTGAAGACTTGTGAAGTTTCGGAATGGTAAAGAAGCACCACTTGCATTGGCATTGAATAGCAGTGTGAGACGGTCTTTCATTGGCTTGTGACTGGGCAATGCATCTCAGCCGTTATAAAGGTATACTCTAGCATCTTTGTCCAGAATAGACCCGTCTTGCCATAATTAAAAACCCGTTAAGGCAGATAACACTCAGAATCTATGAGCATCTTGAAGTTGCTGATGAAGTTCTCTGCTGCCCTTGTGTCGGAGCTGGCTGCTTCTCCATGCCTCATAACGCTGTGGATGCCGATTCTTCTCTTAAACTTCTCAAAACACCCACGGCTTCCCTTAAACACTTCTTCAGCCACTGATGAGCCTGTTGTCTCCTTAACAAGGTTGGCAAAAATCAGTCTTGCCTTCTCAGAAATGTTGTTCTCATTAACAGTGATGACTTGCAATTGCATTTCATTTATCCATATAAGGAGCAACCTTTCTACATCATCTAGAATATGAAACTGTTGTTTAGATACTCTTTTTCACTTCCTTTGAAGCATCAGTCTTCTTAATCTTGTCCTTGCTCTTGAGGATAGTGCAAATAGTTGGTGTAGGCTGAGTGTATGTACATGCTAAACAGCAACGCTCTCACCATATGTTTGTCGTGTTTCAATAATGATAAGTTTCATTTACACACACACACACACACACACACACACACACACACACACACACACACACACACACACACAGTGTGAACGCAAGTTTAAGACATTGTACATATGCAACTGCCGACAATGAAAGGTCTTCATATTGTTGAATGTTTCCCATGCCACGTACAAATGGCTGGTGACGTCACACTAAATTGCTTCCATTCGTTATGCAAAACATCGCTCATTAAGTGAGTCATTTTTTTTTTACAGTTTATTTTGCTCATTATGCAGATTGCGCATTAAGGGAGGTGCTCACTAAGCGAGATTCCACTGTACTTGTTTAGGTCATTAGAAGTGTGACATTCAACAGTTTTCTACAAAAATAGATCCATCTGTTGTTGAGTTTCTGATTCATTTACAATTGCTTATCAGTATGAAGCTCTTATGTTGCATTAAATAATGTTGAATGGATGTAAAATGATTCTGATGGAATAAGGAGAAAAGGAAAGAATGGCAAAAAAGGTCTTGATTTGACTTAGAATCAAGTGTTTCATTTGCCTGTATGTGAACATGGTCAATATTGTCATCTTTGTAGCTGCCAGTTGTAGATAACGGTAATGGTGATGCTCATTACCATTGTCATGGTAAATGAGGTTCATAGGGTGAAGTGCAGTACTAGCATACTGCTTGCTCCTCTTAGAAAGCACAATGGGCACTACCAGGCATAATTTCTCATCATATGATTGAAACTGAGTACTTCTCTTGATATTTTGCTGATAATAATTGGTAAAAAACATTTGATAATTTAGTCACAAATCAAACATTTAGACTGAAGAAAGCCCTGTATGTAATTACTGCTTTGAACTTGTAATTTCATTAGTTTATTTGCTCCAGTCATAAAACAAACTCCTTTCAAAACTGTTGTGAAATGCTGAACACTCAGCATTCTGTTTCATGTGATTCAAATGCAGTTTTCTTTTTCAGGGTGTGGATGGACCATCTTCAGTATTTGTGAGTGTCATATGTGAACGCAAGAGGACTTCAGACCCTGTGAGTAGTATCCAGTATGATATTGAAAATGTTAATAAAGGAAAGTAGGTAGTATTGAATTCTAAGTTGATTCTTGGTAATCAATTTCAATGATTTCACCAAAAGATAAAATATAATAAAATAACATTACAAAATGTGGAAAACAGTAGCAAAATGCTTTGTAATGGGACAGCTTTTAAAAGTGTTTTATTCAGTGTAATAATAAAAACAGGAACAGATGAAATGTCTTGTGGGACATCACCCTTGAACCCCTTCCTCCACTAACTTTGTGCAGCGTTGCTCATATCAGTTCAGCATTGCTCGTATCAGTTGTGCTTATGATGAATATCACTTAATTGGTTAAATATAAGAATATTGCATGGAACGTGTTAGATATATAATTCAGTCATGTCTCACTCGTGTAAATACATAAAGTAATTCTATCTCTCCCCCTAAACCCTCCCCCCCCCTCCTCTTTCAGACAAAATGCACGGTAATGTGGTATCACTCACACACTCACTCACTCACTCACTCACTCACTCACTCACTCACACACACACACACACACACACACACACACACACACACTCACACTCACACACACACACACACACACACACACACACACACACACGGTTCCCCTATTGTGTACTGTAATGGTTGTGCAGTGGTGGCTGAAGATTATTCTAAAATGTTCTCGAGCTTTTCTGGATATTCTCATCTATTAATGAATGTTTTTGAACATTTTAGAATATTTATTTATGTATCTGGCCATTTGATGTATTTCAGCTTATACATGTTGTTTCAATACATATACACACTTTGACAGTTTGATTATAAAATAAAAATTTTCTACAGCATAGAGCATTTACAGCACAAATTACAGCATAATTCATTTATGGTACTGTACAGTGTATTCAGTTTTTCACAGTAAATGACTATTGCCCTCACATTTAAATTTACATACATACATTTATATCATTTTTTGAATTGGATGGTGGTTACTTCTTGTTACATTTTTGAGTTTTCCTTGCAATAATCAGTAAATTCATTTACAGAAAAAAATGGAAAGGTATTAATGTTCTTTACTTTGCTGATGCTGTTTGGAAGGCACTTGAATAAGTACATTCCCCTGTTGTGCTCTGTCCATGTTAATTTAGCATCAAGGTGAAGACTCAGAAATCTTACACATGGTACTTATTCAAGGTTGTATTTCTTAATTTGTGATACTACCTCGGTATCTTCTGGTCGATTGTTTTTGAATTTTATGATTTATATATAATCAGTTTATTATCTCTAACCCAGTTTTCTAGTCTGTATAATACACTTTCAGCTCCATTTGTAGCTTATTCTATATCCATTCCCTTAATTTAAATGTTTGTGTCATCCACAAATAGTATTGATTTTTATTGAATTTCTTCTAGTAGGGCTGATCAGTTACTATTACTTTATAGTTATCTGCCTTTATGTTGGTGACCATATAATCTATAGTAAAAGCACTGTTTGTGGCATTTCTTATATAGTCACTGATTGCATTATGTAAATTGTATGAGACAAGGAGTTGAGCAGAGATCCTCTTTCAGTCTCAGTACCTTACTGTAAGCAATGTTGAAGTTGCTGCACAGTACAATTTTGTTGTTTCCTTTACAGCTAGTTGTCTTATTTAACACACTATCTAATTTATTTAAAATGATTTGACACTACTGTCACATGAATGGTAGACTTTGATGATATATTTGTATTTTGAATTAAAATATCAAGTGCCAAACACTCAGTACTGTATTTTTCTAGATCAGCTCTGGTATTTGTAATTTTTTTTTCACGTATATGAGTTGCGCCCATTTCTGTAATGGCCTACAAAAGTGTAATGCTACTGAATAGTTGTATAGATTATGCAGAGGTATTTCCTGCTCATGGAGCCAGTGTTTTGTGAAACACACCACTGTCAGGCTATCGTCATCACTCAGTAGTGTTTCTACACATACAAATTTACTTCTTAAGGACTGAATATTTTGGTGCATATTAACAGATCCCTTTTGGTGATTTTCACATTGGTATTTTCCTGTTTTGAGTTCGTATAAAAGATGTCTGTCTCGGCTATCAAGATAAACTATTTTTTTTGCACTGTTTTCATGTAAGCGCATTGTTCAGATTTCTTATTTGTAGTGTTTTGTAATCTTTCTGTATTGAGTGCGCCTTATCATGTTTTTCATTATTTGTGCATACCTGGAACAAATCTTTTCATTGTCTAATCTGTTGAAATGCAACCCATGGATATTAAAATGAAACCTTGTTAGCTCTCTCATTTGCAAAATTGAAAGTTGTCCCACATTTGTTGAAAGTGGAGTTACCTACAGAGAAGACATGTATTCTATTAAATAAATTAATACCCTCATTTATCTCTGGTTTGTTATACCTGTCTGATACTGTACTTAAAATTATTGTCTTATGGCTAACTGGAGAAAGTATTGTGACTGCGCTGTTCATAATACCGCTATAGCTTGGTGTCCTTGATGTCATTTCTTCCCACCAAAACTATTACTGTATCATTTTGATCAAAGTCTTCAGCCACTTTTGTTACATTTTTTATCACCTCATATAATGATGCACAGTGTGTGTGTCATCTAGTTCAGAGCTAATCAAATCAATACCATCCATGACTCTCTGTTAGCACAAGTACTCTTTTCTCCATGTCTCGAATGATTCTTTTTGGTTCTTCTGTGGAGAGGGTGCATTTTTCAGTGTGAACACAATCTGAAATGTTTGTTTTGATAGGTGCCACAGCAGCATATCACATCTGTGTGCTTTACTTTTGATTTGTTTCATACTATCCTTGCTATGATCACTAATTGTGTACAGCTCTAAGTGATTATCAAGGTTTTTTAATCACCATTTCTTTGTTTGGCGCACTCACACTATAGCATGCTCTATTTCATGTACTGATGCATTTTCTGTGTGTGTCGAGTTGGTCTGTTTACATGCAGAATGTGACGGTGTTGGACTTGAATCACGCACAACTCATGACTGCATATTTTTACTGTCTGCTATTGACACTTGATTTATAGCACAGTTTACATCTAGATTTCTTTTCTTAGTTCTCTTTTCCAGTGAACACCACTTCTTGTTTACAGTTGGAACTTGGGTAACAAGATCATAGTCTGGGTGTTTACTATTTATTTTCCATTCTACACCTTACACTTCACTTCAAGTTCTTGATATTTCATCAACAGTTTATTGTATTTTATGTTGTGTTGCACTATTACTTTCCTCAGAGATGCAATTTTGCATATGTATCATATTCATTTTGAATTCTGTAGTATGTACAATGCAGATCTTGAATCTTATGTAGTATAGCTTGGACACCGCATGTATCACATTGATGCCTGATGAGCTGTGCAACATAGTAAAGACAGAGGAACAACTCATCAATAGCATACCTATTTATAGAGAGAAATTATATAAACAGAGAATGGTTGTGTGATCACAAAGGAAAAATACAACACCAGGGTAAGAAAAAATATTTAAACAATTGATGAAATGATGAACAAGACAAAGGCATATACTTCCCAAAATACTTTGTGTAGTTAATTATAAACCCAATTCCTTTTCTTCCTTTCATATAATTTTCAATGGGCCTACCTCCTGTAACAATCAGACCACTAAAAGACATAATGTACATATAATGTTAGTTCTGCCTTGCCTCTTAAATCATTATCCTATAATGAAAATAACTGATATTAATTGAAATTGTTGTTTATTTGCATATCTGGTTGAACAGACATTGTTGATGATAGATAGCTGTCCGAAATTACTTCGAAAAAAGTTTGCTGATTGCAAGTAACTTGGCTTCAGCTGTGTTAGATATAGATGTGAGGATTTATGCCAGACCAGGACTTCAACCTGGATTTCCTGCTTATTGTGAGTGATTGCCTTAATCATTAGGCTATCCATGCACACTTCTCAAACTGACCCAAGCTTCCATATGTCACACAGTCTACATTCCTACACCACAGCCTCCGACATTCATCACCAAATGCTTGCATCTGTACTCGGTATTCCTGAACCAGTGAGAATAACACTATGAGAAATCGAGAACTATGGTGCTATCGTCTTTTGTCTGCCTTGAAATTTAATATTTACTTGCATGTCTGGATGAACAGATATTGTTGATGATGACAATGAATGTAGGATTCTATGGTGTGGGGATGTATAGACAGTGCAACATATGGAAGGTTGGGCCAGTCTGTGAGGCATGCACAGATAGCCTAATGGTTAAGGCAACCACTCATGACAAGTGGGAAATCTGAGTTTGAGTCCTGGTCTGCCACAAATTTTCATATGTCTCTAGTGGGGAGTACATCCATACTATACACTGCTAAGGCAAAGTTATTCATAGTCAGTGAATTTACTTTAAAGTCAAATTGCTGTTGTTACTTAGGTTTTTTAGTATAAAGAAAACAAGTGAAATTTGTCTTTTAACTTGTCTATTGTGGGGCGGCGGTTAGAATTATTTTTACTGTTGTATAAATGTTTGAATGTAAAATCAGTTCCTGGCATTTAGAATATTATTTATGCTGTCTTTCGCTGTTCTCAACACTGGCTCTCTAATTACACTTTAGCAACCAGAAAGTGATTTAGCAAAACGTGAAGCCTGTAATTAGAATTCCTAGTGCCCACTTCATCTGAGAATACAATTATAGCTGCAGCTTGTAGCTCTGAGGAATTAGGAGATTGTCCGGGATTTATAATCAAAAACGATTTTCCAAAATAGTTGAGTATATTCTGAAAGTCACAAATGAAAAACACAAGTATCCATACAACCTAACTAACAGAGCAGTTCAGAGTCTAACGTGCTGATGTAACTATAAATGTCCGAATTAAATGTTAAAATGAATGCTCGCCATAATTTGATGATAATATTTCATCAAACGCCACGCTAAATAATGGTAGAACGTCTGTCCCGCGACGGCACGTGAAAATACGACAATACGCAAACTGAAGATCGATAATTAAAGTCAACCCAGAATTAACACTTCACTCGCAAGTGATTTCATGGTTACGCGTATCTCGAGTAACTTAATACGGCATCCGAGGCTGTCTGTAGCAGTGATACAGACGCGACGCGACTCCCGACACAGATGGCGTGTTATTCAGCATCTGGAGAGAACCGGGGCCTTGCTTCCTCGCGCAGCGTTCTTATATATAAAGCCGCGGTGCGGACGGCTGAGGGAACGCCTGATCAAATCGGCTCTCCCGACTAGCCGCTGGGCTAGTAAGGCACCACTTTAAGTTACCTAATAAATCATAGCTTCTCTTGCTGATGGCCGATGAAGCTCTTAATTTAAATGTGCATTCAGCATGCAGTTAAGTATTGATAATAAAATTTTGACGTGGCTAAGTTAAATATTTTGGGCGAGAGAATTAATTTAATTACACTGCACGCAGTAGACGAGCTCTGAGCTGACACTTTGGAGATACGCTATAGCTATGAAGATGTGAAAAGTTTCATTTGAATACCTATAAAATTATAGTGATAGCGTATCTCCAAAGTGTCAGTTTAGAGCTCGTCTACTGCGTGCAGTGTAATTAAATTAATTCTCTCGCCCAAAATATTTAACTTAGCCACGTCAAAATTTTATTATCAATACTTAACTGCGTGCTGAATGCACATTTAAATTAAGAGCTTCATCGGCCATCAGCAAGAGAAGCTATGATTTATTAGGTAACTTAAAGTGGTGCCTTACTAGCCCAGCGGCTAGTCGGGAGAGCCGATTTGATCAGGCGTTCCCTCAGCCGTCCGCACCGTGGCTTTATATATAAGAACGCTGCGCGAGGAAGCAAGGCCCCGGTTCTCTCCAGATGCTGAATAACACGCCATCTGTGTCGGGAGTCACGTCGCGGCGGTATCACTGCTACAGCCAGCCTCGGATGCCGTATTAAGTTACTCGAGATACGCGTAACCATGAAATCACTTGCGAGTGAAGTGTTAATTCTGGGTTGACTTTAATTATCGATCTTCAGTTTGCGTATTGTCGTATTTTCACGTGCCGTCGCGGGACAGACATTCTACCATTATTTAGCGTGGCGTTTGATGAAATATTATCATCAAATTATGGCGAGCATTCATTTTAACATTTAATTCGGACATTTATAGCTACATCAGCGCGTTAGACTCTGAACTGCTCTGTTAGTTAGGTTGTATGGATACTTGTGTTTTTCATCTGTGACTTTCAGAATATACTCAACTATTTTGGAAAATCGTTTTTGATTATAAATCCCGGACAATCTCCTAATTCCTCAGAGCTACAAGCTGCAGCTATAATTGTATTCTCAGATGAAGTGGGCACTAGGAATTCTAATTACAGGCTTCACGTTTTGCTAAATCACTTTCTGGTTGCTAAAGTGTAATTAGAGAGCCAGTGTTGAGAACGGCGAAAGACAGCATAAATAATATTCTAAATGCCAGGAACTGATTTTACATTCAAACATTTATACAACAGTAAAAATAATTCTAACCGCCGCCCCACACTATCATGCCACTAGATTTGATAACATGAAGTGTGTATATGCCTCCTACCACTCCACCATCCAGTATTGACATTTATTCTATTAATTGAATGAAATAGAATACTCAACAGAAATGACAGGCTTGACAAACAGACAAACAATTTTTTAAACCTATATTAATATAACAATGTTTGGTGACATGAGTAATGTATCTGATGGTGCCACTAATATTACACAGTATGTTGATAGGGCACCTTCTTGTTACAGCTAGGCAGTGAGGATTACTATTACTGGAAGACATCCTTGAAGAGTCTCTCTCCCCAGTCAGTCTTCTGAGTAGTTCAATGCAGCCCACCACAAATTCCTTTTCTGTGCCAACATCTTCATCTCGATCAGCATTTGCACCCTAAGTCCACAGTTATTTATTGGATGTATTCCAATCTCTGTCTTCACCTACCCCTCTACAGCACCCTCTTGTACACGTGTCTCAATATAGATCCCTATCATACTGCCCATTCTTCTTTTCAGTTTTTTCAGTATGTTCTTTTCTTTGCCGATTGTACAGAGAACCTCCTCATTCCTTACCTCATCAGTCTATCTAATATCAAACATTGTTCTATATCACCACATAAAAATACTTCAGTTCTCTTTTTTTCTTGTATTCCTCCAGTCTGTGATTCATTGCCATACTTTCTGTGCTCCAAACATACATTCTCAGAAATTTCTTCTTCAGATTAATACCAGTGTTTAATATTAGCTGAGTTTTCTCAACCAGGAAAGCCTTCTTTGCCTGTGCTAATCTGCTTTTTGTGTCCTCCTCCTTCTTTGTCCATCATGTGTTGTTTCTCTTCCAAGAAAGCAAAATTCCTTAATTTTTTTCTACTTTGTGGTCCCAAATTTTGGTAGCTTTTTTACTAATTTGCATTACAGAAGTATGATAACGATGACTGGTACTTACAATTTTACGTTAGCTAAGGACGTTATTAATACTGATAATTTATCCGTTGCCGTTGTATGCCGATTGGCACATGCTTCTCGGCACGAGCACCACCTGCCCTGTTTTCAGAGTAATTACGCTCGCCGATTACACTCAGTTGGTTGAGAGCTCTGCAAGATCCATGAGCTATTTTATATTTACGTGACAAACCCTAATTCTAGGGCTATATTTTATTTTTGACACATGGATCTATGCCGACAATTGTAAAAACGGCAATGGTACATTAGTCCTTACTAATGTAAAATTGTAAGTACCAGTCGTTATCATACTTCTGTAATGCAAGAGTTCTCTAATTTGTGTTAAAATTTATTCTTGGCTTAAAAGTTTCATACTTTTCTAATGTAAACTATGATGTTCATTGTCCTTAGGCTACCTTCTGAAGAAGACAAATTTATATTTGTCAAAACCTAGGTAAAGAATTTCTTTATCCATTGCAACTGGTCGGTTATTTATAATTTTATTACACGAAACCGTTGCTGTTGTGCAGCTATGTTTAAAATATTGATCTACTGTGTAGATTTTTAATAGCTTGGATGCAAGAGCCATTAAGCTGATTGATTGTATGATAGTTCTCACAATTATCTGCCCTCACTATATTTGCTATTGTAGGGATGATATTTTTCCAAAAGTCTGATGGTATGTCTCCAGACTAGCAGATATGTACACCCACTAGAATAATCACCAATTGCCACTTCCCTCAGTGATTTCAGAAATTCTTGAGAAATGTTGCCTATCCATTTTGCCTTATTTGACCACAAGTGTTTCAGAGTTCTATTGAATGCTGACTCAGATACTGGATCACCTTTGTCTTCCATACTGAATCCCATTTCTTCCTCAATCATGTCATCAGGGAAGTAATCTCCATTGTAGAGGCCTTCAGTGTGTGCTTTCCGCCTATCTGCTCTCTCCTCTGTGCCTAACAGTTGAATTTCCAACGCACTCTCAACATTCAAACCCTTGCCTTTAATTTCACTTTGGTTGTTTTGACTTCTCTGTATGCAGAATCAATATCTATTTAAGTTATGGCAAAAGACAGAAAGTGTGTGGAGGGGAAAAGGCAGATGAAGCAACAAAAATAGTAAAGCAGTGTTTATCAGCATAGAGACCTTGATAGCCAGGGTGGCTGCTGAATTAAGAGGTGCATAGCAGTGGACATCTTACTCCTCACATCGTGTTCACACAGCCTTGAACCTTGGATTTTGTCTAGCTACTCCACTGAGTACACTTAACAGTGTAGAACATTTTTGTCAGTTAAAAGTTATAATCTGAAATGTCAAGAGAAAATTAAAATAGGACACAGTATTGCTGTAACCCCTAGTGTTGGGCAAAACAAGTAATTGGATGATTAAAGATTGTTATTCAGATATAAATTTCCCTTTTTTTTAAAAAATATTCTGATCAGGATATATTTTCTTAACATTTTATGACGTTGTAAGTTACCTTAGGAAGACTACTGTGGTCTCGCGGTTCTAGGCGCGCAGTCCGGAACCGTGCGACTGCCACGGTCGCAGGTTCAAATCCTGCCTCGGGCATGGATGTGTGTGATGTCCTTAGGTTAGTTAGGTTTAAGTAGTTCTAAGTTCTAGGGGACTAATGACCACAGCAGTTGAGTCCCATAGTGCTCAGAGCCATTTGAACCATTTTAGGAAGACTACTCTGACACAGCCAAATATTCTGATGAAACATTGCTGCATTGTATGCACAGTTAAACGTTAGCTGTCAGTTTTTTGTCACACACTGTCCCAGGTGCGGTCTGAGTGACCGCTGTATTTACATAGCCGTAAATATTGCATTCAAAAATTTCAGGGGAACAGTCCAGATTTTATCTAAAAGGTTGCATTAATACCACACAAAAAATATATTCAGATAAATTTTAAAGTTAATTTTTATGAAAAAAACCTCATTTAAGCAGAAAACTGTAGAAAATGAACATAATATTAAATGATGATGTTGATACTATGAAAACTCAAGTAATTTTCACTCCAAATTTTACTTTTTTTCTGTATTTTTACTGTTTATTATTCATAATAATAATAAAACATAAAACTCCCACAAAACATTGATAAAAAGCAAATTACACTAGTCTTCTTAGGTGTTTAGTGTCCTTCTCGGAGGTTTTCTTTGCACTTACTGGAAATTTTTGTACAGATTTCAAGTCAGGTTGGCTTCTTGCAACAATGGCAAATATAAGATGTTTTTCTCTTCTTTTTTGGATCACAGGTGGAGCATGTTTTGCTTTTTTCTAATCATTCTGCAACGATTTGTACTCTTCATCCTGCTACACCCAAAACGTGGTGAAGGATCTATGAAGTTCACGGGGTGCATGATACTTGTTTTCTCGCTTTTTATCTGTGGTGTTACCAATGTGTTTAAAGCTTCTTCAACGATGAAACCAGTTCACTTGAGTGTTATCTTTGTAGAAATTATGAGGACAAATGCATTCACTCCAATTATGTCCAACATACAGAAAAATAATGCCATTGTCCATCTTTGGAAGAGGCTTTGATGACCAACGATATTTGTTTTGACCTAATGTATGTCTAGCAGAACCTTTAGCTAAAGATCCAGTCTCCACACTCCTGTCTTCATCACTTTGATCACTTATTTCATTCAAGGAATTCACAGGCGGCAAAATAAACTAGTCTTCACTTTCACAATGTTCCTGTTCCTATACTGTATTATGTTCACTTTCAAGTTTGTTGTCGCCATCTGGCCCAGCATCACTTCCTAACTGTCCTCATACTATTTTAAAACAATATCCTCAAAGTCAGGATCCATAACATGAGCAGTAGACGTAGATCTGGCTACTGAGTCCATAATGCCAAGACCCAAGTGCTAGCTTGAATGAAGCAGTAATAGTATAGGTCATGTCATATTCAAGGGGCTACTGGCAAAGGAATCAAAGTCAGCTTCAAGAAAGTACTTCTACACAGTTCTGTAATCTCCTACCCCACCACTATGTTTTAGCAACAGAGTAACAATAAATGCTAGTGGTCTGCGAGACCACAGCTTGGATGTTTCCTAGACTGTATGTCTCTGGAAACTGTTAATACAAAGCAAGACAATTTTATAGCAACAAATTAGTTGTATTAAAAAAAATACTAATATTATAAATGCAAGAGGTATGGGATAGCTTGAATGCTGAGAAAGAACATGGGCTACTTTAGTCAGTGTGTAGCACAACATAGTTATTGGTTTGAAGAACATGACATGAAATATGGAACAATAATTACTCCTTGAGAAAGCTATTTAACTTTGACCTTTGAACTTAATCATATTTGTGAAAAGACTTTTATTGTTTGATATGTTCCACATAATATGATTCAATGTAATCAGTACAATGCTTATTGAATTCTCAATGTGTTTAATCCATACTTTCATACTAATACCAGTATTGTTAAATGCGAAAGTAGTTCTGTCTGTCAAGTTTTCATGACTCCACCACTGTACTGATTCCGATGAAATTTTGTGTAGAGATAGTTTGAACCCTGAGAAAGAGCATAGGCTACTTTAGAAAGTTGTGTTAATTTTGGTATTATTAACATTTTTAAATATGGTATACATGATGGGGATGCAGACAATGCTGGCATGATGGTAAGTGACTCTTAGTATTTCTAGATTATTCCATGACAGTGCATATCCAGACAGTTTTAGTGGAGATATAACAGTAAAATCAGATGGTAAGCCTGAGAACCATATTAAAACTATTACTCTAAGCCTCACAAATGCAAGTTGGATTTAGCACATGGCTTTAAGAGAGCTCAAGCCAAGAGAGTTTTGGAATCCAACAAACCTCAGAGCCATCTCATATCTGCCAGAACGTGGATGCAGAACATCAGACTGCCTTAAAAGCTGCAGAGACAGCAGAACTTCCACAAGCCCGTCAAATTTTAGACACTGAGCATCATGAGTCTCTTATAGCTTCCAAGACGATTGAAGTCTCACAACGACAGCATCATTTAAAGGCTGCATGACAAACAGCTAGGCTTTAGAGGACAAATGTAAGGATGTAGAGGCATATCTCACTAGGGGTAAGATAGATACTGCCTACAGGAAAATTAGAGAGACTTTTGGAGAAAAGAGAACCACTTCTATGAATATCAAGATCTCAGATGGAAACCCAGTTCTAAGCAAAGAGGGGAAAGCAGAAAGGTGGAAGGAGTATATAGAGGGTCTATACAAGGGCGATGTACTTGAGGACAATATTATGGAAATGGAAGAGGATGTAGATGAAGATGAAATGGGAGATGCGATACTGCGTGAAGAGTTTGACAGAACACTGAAAGACCTAATCCAAGACAAGGCCCCGGGAGTAGACAACATTCCATTAGAACTACTGATAGCCTGGGGAGAACCAGCCCTGACAAAACTGCACCATCTGGTGAGCAAGATGTATGAGACAGGCGAAATAGCCTCAGACTTCAAGAAGAATATAATAATTCCAATCCCAAAGAAAGCAGGTGTTAACAGATGTGAAAATTACGGAACTATTAGTTTAATGAGCCACAGCTGCAAAATACTAACGCGAATTCTTTACAGACGAATGGCAAAACTGGTAGAAGCCGACCTTGGGGAAGATCAGTTTGGATTCCGTAGAAATGTTGGAACACGTGAGGCAATACTGACCTTAAGACTTATCTTAGAAGAAAGATTAAGGAAAGGCAAACCTACATTTCTAGCATTTGTAGACATAGAGAAAGCTTTTAACAATGTTGAGTGGAATACTCTTTTAAAATTCTGAAGGTGGCAGGGGTAAAATACAGGGAGCGGAAGGCTGTTTACAATTTGTACAGAAACCAGATGGCAGTTATAAGAGTCGAGGGGTATGAAAGGGAAACAGTTGTTGGGAAGGGAGTGAGACAGGGTTGTAGCTTATCCCCGATGTTATTCAATCTGTATATTGAGCAAGCAATAAAGGAAACAAAAGAAAAATTCAGAGTAGGAATTAAAATCCATGGAGAAGAAATAAAGACTTTGAGGTTCGCTGATGACATTGTAATTCTGTCAGAGACAGCAAAGGACCTGGAAGAGCAGTAGAATGGAATGGACAGTGCCTTGAAAGGAGGGTATAAGAGGAACATCAACAAAAGCAAAACGAGGATAATGGAATGTAGTCGAATTAAATCAGGTGATGCTGAGGGAATTAGATTAGGAAATGAGATGCTTAAAGTAGTAAATGAGTTTTGCTATTTGGGGAGCAAAAAACTGATGATGGTCGAAGTAGAGGATATAAAATGCAGACTGGCAAAGGCAAGGAAAGCATTTGTGAAGAAGAGAAACTTGTTAACATCGAGTATAGCTTTAAGTGTCAGGAAGTCATTTCTGAAAGTATTTGTATGGAGTGTGGCCATGTATGGAAGTGAAACATGGACGAGAAGAGAATAGAAGCTTTCGAAATGTGGTACTACAGAAGAATGCTGAAGATTAGATGGGTAGATCACATAACTAATGTTGAGGTATTGAATAGAATTAGGGAGAAGAGAAATTTGTGGTACACCTTGACTAGAAGAAGGGATCGGTTGGTAAGACACGTTCTGAGACCTCATGGGATCACCAATTTAGTAGTGGAGGGCAACATGGATAGAGGGAGACCAAGAGATGAATACACTAAGCAGATTCGGAAGACTGTAGGTTGCAGTAGGTACTGGGAGATGAAGGAGCTTGCACAGGATAGAGTAGCATGGAGAGCTGCATCAAACCAGTCTGTGGACTGAAGACCACAACAACATGACAAACAGAGCTGTACCTTTATATGTGGAATGTGGGGGGGCTTTTAGTGAGGCTGCATTTTGATTACAATGTATGAATTGACCATGTTAATCATAAATTAGTCTTCATAGCGAGTGGATCAGAAATGCAGGCACCATAATGCATTAAAATGAAAGGACAAAACGGTTGGTATGTCTTGCTCTGGTGGCAAAATATCACATCCAGCTCTAGGTGAGCCAGAGGAATCCCTAAAATCTCCACTTCTGCATGACTGTAATGAATCAAGGCAGTCTTTATATATATAATTAGAAAATATGATGCATACTTCGAGATTCGACATACAGGAAAATAATAGAAACACATTCATTATGTATCAGCACTGCATTCATTTTTTATACATACGTCTCTACACCATTACATACACAGACATCTCGAAAAATTACTGGCTTGCTTAGTCACCATCACTCATAATAACAAAACTACTGATATGCAAGTGAAGCAGTAGCTAACAGCTAATACCATACTAAAGGATGTAAAAATTCATTGTTATGAAAAAGAAAGAACAAAAATTAGCTTGCATAATTCTAAGTAAATGACAACCCATGATACTCTTAAATTACTGCACTATTGACTTTTGAAAAGCATTTGACTCAGTACCACACCTACACTTATTATTGAAAATATGATCGTATGGGGTACCAAGCAGATTTTGTGACTAGATTGAATATTTATTGGTAGGTAGTACACAGCATGCTATCTTCAATGTAGACTCAACAGGTATGGAAGTAAGTTCAGTAGTGTTCCAGGGAAGTGCATTGGGACCCTTGCTGTTCATGTTGTATATATGAATAAATGACTCTGCAGACCATTAGCAGTAACCTCAGATTTCTTGCAGATGATTTGGATGAATATATAAGGGGCATTCAAAAAGAAGTGAGCCAGAGGCATAATTACAGAAACCGGTACCTGTATTTTAGAAGTATTGAACCTGGCTATTGAGACATTTATCCCACTGTGGCACAAGGCACTGAATGGCTGTCTCATAAAATTCCTGGGGCTGCGATGTTAACCAGTTCTGCACATACAGCTGGACGTCGTCGTCCACACGAGTGCAGGAAAGGCTACACTGATGTTCTTCTTTGAGCAAGATGGCCCCCTTCTGATTTACTTCCTGCAGTGTGGGACAACAGTGAATGCCCAGAATTACTCACAAACCTTGAGCACCCTTCACCAAGTGATCAAATCAAAACGACCAGGCAATCTGACTCGTGGGGTCATTCTGCTCCATGGCAATGCAATGCCTCATATGGCCAACACAGTTGTGGCACTCTTGCAGAAATTCAAATGAGAGGTTCTCAGCCATTCTCCATACAGTCCAGACCTCTCCCCCTATGATTATGTCATTTTTGGTCCCCTCAAAAAGGCTCTAAGGGGCAAACGATTCACCTTGGATGACGAAGTCCAACTGTATGTGTGGAACTGGTTAACATTGCAGCCCTGGGAATTTTATGAGACAGCCATTCACTACCTTATGTCACAGTGGGACAAGTGTCGCAACAGTCAGGGTCAATACTTCTAACATACAGGTACCGGTTTCTGTAATTATGCCTCTGGCTTGTTTCTTTTTAACATCCCTTATACTACCAATGAGCCACAGTTGGAACTGGCTAACTTGTACAGATATGTCGGTGTAATAATTTGTTGGGATATGAAATGGAATGACCATGTAGGCTCAGTTGTGAATACAGCAGATGACAGACTTTGGTTCATTGGTAGAATACCTATTTCAGTAATATAATCCAGTATAATGCCCAAGAGCATCAATAATATTTACATCAGGAAAGCTTTAGAGAGCACAGTGACCTTAGAGACAAAAACAGGAAATTAGTGATCTTGTAATGCCACTCTTCCTCCTATTGATTATGCTTTATTGACTTCACATTATTGCCAACTGCTAATATTTGTGTGATTTTTCCCTTGCACATTTTCCTTACAGTTAAACATTGGTAGAAATCAGTATATTGCTGTTAATAATAGACTGTATGCATGTTAAAAAATAATATATATTTCATTACCACTCTCTTTTACAGGGATTTGTAATTCCGGTAAACATCAGAGTTACAGATGTTAATGATAACACACCTCAGTTCATTAACGCACCTTACATACTCAACATATCAGAGGTATATTATTTCTTTGTATTACTTGTATCTTCACATTGATAAAAGAATCAAGCTCACTGCAAATATTCCATTAGTAACTCATTGTTGTACTACAGTGAATTAAATTACTTGGAGTAAGAAATGTTGCTCATTGTGTACATCACCCCAGTCTGAGAGTCACACATTTCTTTATTTCAGTTCATAGTAGTAGATCTTAATGTGGTTGTTTATATAATTACATGTGCACAGAATACAACCTAGTACAAGGCTTCATTTATTTAAAACATTTCTTGTACCAAATAAAGTTAGTAGTATTAACATGTTAAACTCGAATGGAATACACGCAGTAGGTATCCTATAAACAGAGTTACTCACTGAAAACATGATATTGTTGAAAGATATTTAAGTAAAAAGGCATTTACTTGACTAAAATGACTATTAATTTCTACTGATTTCCGTTATTTCAAATAAAATATCCATGCAGCTCTTGGGCTATGGATTTATGCAGTATAAAACTTATACCAAAATAAATTAAGACAAAATTGTGTCTGACAAACTGCCTATTGGCTTCTGTCTCGGGTTCTTCGGCCGACGTTCATCTAATGATTTTTCTGACGTTTCGCCAGCACGAGTGGCTGGCATTGTCAAAGCTTCACCCTCCATTGCCAGTGGTGAACTGGAGCCGAGCTCGCGGGCGCAGACTATATGTACCTGGCGCGCCAACGTCCGAGGGCTTCTCCGCGGTCATTTCCGGTGCGGTTCTCCTCTTGCTACCTGCGACGGTCGTTCGCTGCAGTACGGGAAGCCAGGATCCGTTGACCTTAAGGCTTTCCTCTTTCTTGTTCAAACTGTTCGCGTGTTTTTGTATTTCTACAGCTTCTCTGAACAAGCGCGTGTGATAGTGGTTCTCTACAGCCAGAACTTCCGTGTCGGCGAATTTTATTACGTGGTCGGTCTCATTCAGTGCGTGTTCTGCCACGGCCGATTTCTCCACCTGCCCCAACCTGCAATGTCGCTTATGCTCCTTGATCCTGGTGTTAATGGATCGTCCAGTCATCCCGACATAAACTTTTCCGCATGTGCATGGTATGCGGTATATTCCCGACATTGAAAGTGGGTCTCTTTTCTCCTTCGCCGATCTAAGACACTCTTTGATCTTCCTTGTCGGTTTGAAGATCGTCTTTACGCCATGTTTGCGCAATATACGGCCGATTCTGTCCGTCACTCTGGGAATGTATGGCAGAAAGGCCGTACCCGACATTTCTTTTTCTGGTTCCTTACTTCGCCGAGTGTTTGGCTCAGTTACACTTCTAATATAATTTGTGGAGTACCCATTGCTCCTCAGGACTGTTTCCAGGTGTTGCATTTCTCGTTTGAGGTGTTGCGGCTCACATATTCGTCCTGCTCTCGTTACGAGCGTACTAATCATGCCCCTTTTCTGGCTCGGGTGGTGGTTTGACAGTTTGTGCAGGTATCGGTCCGTGTGAGTCGGTTTTCGATACACGCTGTGTCCCAGGTTTTCGCCGTCCCTTGTGACCAGCACATCTAGAAATGGCAGTTTCTTGTCCTTTTCTACTTCCATGGTAAATGTTATGTTGGCATGGAGGCTGTTCAAGTGTCTTAGGAAGTCACCGAGCTGTTCTTCACCATGGCTCCACACCACGAAAGTATCATCGACGTACCTGTACCACACCTTAGGTTTGCAAGTGGCCGAGTCCAGTGCCTGTGCTTCGAATTGTTCCATGAAGAAGTTGGCCACCACTGGACTGAGAGGGCTACCCATGGCGACTCCTTCCAGCTGTTCGTAGAAATCGCCATTCCACGTGAAATAGCTCGTAGTGAGACAAGCATGGAAGAGCTTTCTGATGTCTAGCGGGAAAATGAAACCGATGTGCTCCAGAGCATCACTGAGTGGCACTTTCGTAAATAACGAAACAACATCAAAGCTGACCAGGATGTCGTTTGGTGCAAGTTTCAGTTTCTTCAGCTTCTCAATGAAATGTCCTGAGTCCTTAATGTATGTGTCGGTCTTCCCCACGTGTGGTTGGAGCAGAGAGGCCAAGTGTTTTGCCAGCTTATATGTCGGTGATCCAGGAGCGCTAACGATCGGTCTCAGTGGAACGTTGTTCTTATGGATCTTGGGTAATCCATACAGCCGAGGTGGTAGGGCTTCTGTGTTGCGCAGGTTTCTCTGTATGTCCGCCGACAGAGAAGACGCCCTGATCAATCGATTCGTATTCCGTGTGATACGTTGCGTCGGATCTGCGCTTAGTTTTCGGTACGTCGTCGGATCTAATATAAATAAAATTCGCCGACACGGAAGTTCTGGCTGTAGAGAACCACTATCACACGCGCTTGTTCAGAGAAGCTGTAGAAATACAAAAACACGCGAACAGTTTGAACAAGAAAGAGGAAAGCCTTAAGGTCAACGGATCCTGGCTTCCCGTACTGCAGCGAACGACCGTCGCAGGTAGCAAGAGGAGAACCGCACCGGAAATGACCGCTGAGAAGCCCTCGGACGTTGGCGCGCCAGGTACATATAGTCTGCGCCCGCGAGCTCAGCTCCAGTTCACCACCGGCAATGGAGGGTGAAGCTTTGACAATGCCAGCCACTCGTGCTGGCGAAACGTCAGAAAAATCATTAGATGAACGTCGGCCGAAGAACCCGAGACAGAAGCCAATAGGCAGTTTGTCAACAAGTGGCCACGAAAGCCTCAACAATTTTGTAAAATTGTGTCTGCAATAAATAAATTCAAATAGTGCATATGAAAGTGTTCAATACTAGGCTCATACAAAAGGAAAGACTATTGCTGTAAATGGATAAACTAAATAGAACTCCAGTAGTGTTGCCTGAATGCAGAAAAATGAAGCTCACTTTTTTCTTTAACTAGAATAATTTCAATGCTAATATAAATAATTTCAGAAATTTTTATCAATATTTGCCAACCACTGTTCTTTAACCTAGGGTTCTAAAGAGGACAAATTTATTTGAGTCTTTGTGTACCATAGATCTTGAATAGTAATTACATCCATGAATGTCCATCATGTTGCATATGTACACTGTTTTAATAAGTGTTGTGACTCACACAATAATTTCATGACTTAACATTTATAATGAATATGAATATGACCAGTCACATAAGTAGCTAACTGACTACATTGCTCTGGCTGACTACGTTATGCTGATACTGTAATTAGACTGAGCTGATAGTTCTCGACATAGAATACTTTAAATACAGCACAAATAAACAAAATGAAGCACTTAAAAGTGGTAAGTGGTTGCTGTTAATTACAGTATATTTCAGCCTTTTATTGCAGTTTTCAGTTATCACAATTTTTGTAATTTGTTGTAAAAATGTCCTTGAAAATTACTGCCTCTATCACAGATTTCATCATCTTCTAATAAATACAACTGGGACACATAAGTTGGTAACACATCATTTGTATGAAGGTGTTTTATTTCTGCTACTGATTATTCAGCAATAATGAGGCTGAAACATGTAAATAGTACATTTAATGTTGGAACCTCTTGTTTGGAATATCAACAATATTAGTAAAAAGCAGACAATGGATGCTCCAGCTGGGAATATCAGTAATGTAGGAAAAGATAGCTCACTGTTTACTGTAAAGGTGACACATTAAATTGCAGACAGGCATAAGTTTTTGGCTACAGCCTTCATCAGAAAAAGAGAAACACACATCATTCATTCACACAAGCAAGCGCACTTGATGCACACATGGCCGCCAACTCTGGCAGCTCATGCCAAAATGCAGAAAGCTTATATGTAACTGAATTTTAATTGTACCTGTCTGAAACTTAATGTGCCATCTGTACGGTAACTAGCAATCTATCTTTTCCTACATTGTTAATATTAGGGAAAAGGATAGATTGCTACTCACCATAAAGATAACTCATCGCATTGCAGATAGGCACAATAAAAAGACTGTTACACATTTAGCTTTTGGGTAAAGGCTTCTTCGTATGAGAAAAGCACCCCCCCCCCCCTCCCCCGCCACACACACACACACACGTATATACAAATAAGCACACCTCACTCACGTGTGTGTGAGCTGTGCTTGCTTGTGTGCACGTTGGTGATTCTTCTGAAAAACATGGAATTCTCAAGGAATCGTAGGAATTTTAGAGTTCTTGGGAAATTCTGTGTTCTTAAATTAACATTGTAATTTAATTTTATTGAGTTTTATAAATCAAATTTTAAAATACATAATAGTTCAAAGTGTTTTAATTATTTGAATATTAGTCCTTACAAATTATTGTGTGTGCCTTGTTTTCTGAAGAAGTCTTTTTGTTTTGTCTGTCTGCAACTACACATATCATCTTTATGGTAAGTAGCAGTCATCCTTTTCCTAGATAATACATTGATATTTATATGACTAGTGTCTTTTTATGCCTAGTTACAATAAAGTTGAAACTAGAGCAACAGAAATGTGTAATAAGTTTCTTGTATTCCTTTTGGATAAAAGGTTATATATTGCCTTGCCATTATCTAAAGCTATCTATTGAGGAAAAAATTATGTCTCAGGTTACTGTTGTTGGCACAAGAGTTCTGCAGGGTGTAAAAGCAATTGATGCAGACCAGCAAGGCCCTTTCTCTACAGTCCATTACTCAGTACTTCCAGGACCTCATTCGGTGAGTTAATGGATTAATTTTAGAAAATTATTTATGCCTGCAGAAAAGTCAGTCTTCACTATAATAAACTATATTAAAACTGGTTGCTTGTGTGGTATTTACTTTACTGTACATGCACAATGTATAAAAAAAAAGACTTTTTGTGCTTATTTTCTTGGCGATAGTTAACTGCATATTTAATTGGTAGGATGGCCACAGAATAAATAAAGTGTTGCAGATTCTTAATTCTGGTGTGTAATTTTCAGGACTACTTTATTTTTGTAAACCCTTTGGAAGGAACATTGTTGCTGAGGCGCCCACTGGATTATGAGACACTGTCAAATTTTACTCTCACAATAAGGGCACAGGTAAACTGGCACATTATTTATTAAACATAATCTCATAAGGATTCATATTTAACAACTCTTTTAAATATCCAGTACATTTATGAACTAATTGACAAAAATGTGTGCTTCTATCTAGAAAATAACATTCACATTTTAATTTGTTGTTCACTGACTATGTGTTCAACACTAAACTCTTTCTTGGGAAGAATGAGGTACAGATTTTGCTACAGATATAGGTACAGATATATTGATTCAGTATTTTTACCCTCAAATTTCCCAATTTTGTACAAAAATAGGCTCTTCAAATATTTAACTATCTATTTTCACAAATTCTTAGCAGAGCATTTGTTTTTAGTCTGCACAGCTTTGAGGTTAATCTTGGCTTATTGTTACAGGCACTGCTCTACACTCAATATTTTTGTTAAAAAAAATGCCACACTGAATAATTATAGACTGTCACTATTCATATTTTTTGAATGTTTATTGATCTTAATGCCACTGTTCATCTTTATACATTCCTCCACTGTCACTTCAATATCTTGTTCAGTTCTTCTGCAACATGATCTGAAACCATGGGTCACCACATGCTGTGATTGTTCCCTACCTACCTGCATATCCTGGTAAATGCTCAAGGTCTTGTAATTTGCTGTCTTGGTGAAATAGCTGAAAACTCTTTTCTGTGACTGCAAATGACTACTTTACACAGTAGTTATATTTAATTGGTTCTTTCTGCATTTGTTAGCACTGTAAACAATATGGTAGCCAGGTACAGTTTTATGTTCTTGTGTTTTTACAGAACACAAACCTAGTATCATAATCTCAGATGTGTGGCACAACAATTGGTAAAAACAATGTTGGCTTGACACAGTGGTAGCATTATGAAACGAAACAGTGCAGGAGAGCTCCTGTGAAGTTTGGAAGGTAGAAGATGAGATATTGGTGGAACTGAAGCTGTGAGGTCAACTCATGAGTCCTAATTGGGTAGCTCAGTTGCTAGAGCACTTGCCCTCAAAAGGCAAAGGTCCTGAGTTTGAGTCTCAGTACAGCATACAATTTCAATCTGCCAGGAAGTTTCATATCAGTGCACACTCCTCTGAAGAGTGAAAATTTCATTCTGGGAAGATAATGTTGCCAGTGAAGTCACATCAGTGAAAGAATCAACTAATAAACCAATCACGAATCCAGATATTAAATGGTAGCTAATCAGACATTCTTGTGGATAGTGTGCTCATAGGTGTTTAGTGAGTAATAACTGGCAGCACACTTGACACAGGTTTTTCTTGTGAGCTTTCAGACTGCGAGCTACACTCTTGAGAGATTAACATGAAAAAGTTAGCATGGTGCACAGTTCTCACAGGCTTTGTTTGTAACATTATAATAGACACTGAACAGAGATGTTGCTTGTTTACTAGGGCTTCCAGGATTGATTATTTTGGGAGGTGTCTGGCTATTTCAAGACTGACATGTGCGCAAATTCTTATTTCAGAAATTACATAACCATTTGGTAAAACATCCTGGTTCAATTGTGCTAATCTGGATGGCCTACATGCTAAGGCAGTAATGTGGTTTAGGAAATATGTTATGGATTAGGAAATCAGAAAAGTTTGTAGAACCATCTTAGGCATCTATGTTGGGAAGCCCATGCTCGTGCTATTTTGGAAAATTTTTAATGTAATGATAAATTATGCAAAATTGTAGTGACTTAATTAGTGAAGTAGAAGTGGCTCACTAAAACTTTTTCGTGTTGAACTGTTATTTTCATTTAGGCATAATTTTTGATTAGCAAAGCTTTTGTGAAAACTACATTAAACTGAACCACAGATTACATTTTGAAATATTTATGTATGTGCCACCACAAAGACAATATGAAAAACGGAAAAAAATTAGTTATGAAACATCATACATTTAGAGGGCACATGGTGTTATTTCACTGCTTACAAAATTGAATCAAATTTACAAAGAACATAGCAGTATGAACCCCCTTAACAGTATGATGTTGTACCCTCTCTGGCCTAGATACATGCACTTATTCAGTTGAGAAGAGTGTCATAAAGCCATTGTATCCTCTCCTTAGGAAAGCTGGAAAGGAAAGCTGTTGTAACTGTTTCCTGATATCCTGAATCCTGGCCTCTGGAGCAGAGTTGATGTCAGAGCTGGTCACACAAATCTGCTATTGAAGACAGATCTGGGGATCTTGCTGATCATAGGAGTACCTCAACGTACCTGCAGAACTGTGATACATCACTGGAACACAATACAATGTCATTCATCAACAGTCCACATGTCCTAGTCATGGTACCCCTCCAAACACAGTCATTTGTGTTGTGGTTTAATGCCAGACTGTGTGTCAGATGGTAATTCTGGTTGCTGCTTGTCTCTGACCGATGGTATGAGATGATATGGAATGTTGCAGGGTGTCCTTTAAGACTTATCATATGGTAGATGAAAATGTAAAGGGGTTATGATGTGTTCAGTGCAAAATGTCACAGTTGTCTTCCTGGTCAACCTCTACTTTGACTATGAGTATGCCTGTTCTCATGTTGCCATACAGTTTAACATTGGGCCACTGTCACATCTGAATGCCCCACAATCTGAATATTGCACAATTTGACCTGCCAGCCAAATGGAGACCCTCAGTGATGCCTCTTTCAATCCCTGCCAGGTGCTGATAGTGCTGTCCCACATGAGTATGTGGCATCTCTATGTCCTTCTCAGTGATCACTGAGTGTCTGTCATTGTTATTGCTTCTTAGGTACCCTAGGCCTTATAACAACATTTAACATGAACAACGCTAACACAGTTTGATGGCTGTTCTATCGGTCAGAAAATACCAGCTCTAATCAAATACATGACCATCCTGAACAAACTGTATGCTCCCTTTGCCTTTTTTAATCTTGTGGAATCATGGTTTTTGTCATATTTTCATGTGTTTTTGGTGTATATTCTGATGAACTTAAAAATACGCAGCAGGTGATCATCCATTTGCTGTTCCTGATGTTGTGATAACATATATTTAACTTTATTGTTTTCTACAATTCAGGACCAGGGATCGCCACCTCGATATTCTGATGCTGTCATCTATGTGTATGTGATAGATGCAGATGATCAGAATCCAAAATTTTTTGATGAAAGATACACTGCTGAACTGCCTATTGTGCCATTACAGGTTGGTATAATTAATTTTCCTCTCTCTCTCTCTCTCTCTCTCTCTCTCTCTCTCTCTCTCTCTCTCTCTCTCTCTCTCCCCCCCCCCCTGTCTGTCTGCCTGTGTGTGTGTGTGTGTGTGTGTTTTTTTTTTTTTTTAAAAAAAGGTTGAAGCTTTACCTCTGATCTAAAAATAGGAATTAATTTCTCAGAAAAGCAAGAGACACAAGGACACACAGACTTGTTGATGGTGGACATTAGGAATACTTATACTTAAAAAGTTGCCTGTTGTGAATCGTACGTGCATGCGCGCACACGCACACACACACACACACACACACACACACACACACACACACACACACGGGAGGGAGATCTTGCATGTGGATTCCACACAAGATGTCAGTGATGTAGTATCTGTCTTCTGGAGTGGCTCGTTTGTACAAGAATGTGATGTATTATTGTTAGGACCATGTTATCCATGTTACCCATTTTACTGTTTTTTCATTATTGGTTGGTTAATTCACAGCATTGCACTTGTTGCTGTGTACCAGTTATCACTTATAACTGTCGCTTATTTTGCTGTCCTGTAGATTTGTGATGACAATCTGACATTTGCATATCCTGACACAGATTTTTTCTTTTTTCAAGTTGTTGAACACTCAGTACCTAAAGATTGTCTAGTCCTGGTCGCAAAGTCCCACAACTATACATAGGGAAAATCATATACCCACATTATCAAGCTTGAAGATACTGTCGTAGTTCAGTGATCACATATTATGAATATTCTTCAAAACAGTTCTACAATAATTATAAATTATTAACAAATAAAACTATACAATTTTTAAAAAACATTGTTTCAAGGTAAATTATAAATATCACACCACTGTCAGCAAAGATGTTATGTAGGTAGCAGAAATGTAAAATTGTGTAGAGTGTTTTAATGAATCATTAAAACAACACTTGTATTTGTTTGCTTATTTGTTTTTACTCCAAGGGGTTGAATATTACTCTGTATGGTATGAAACTCCCTCATGTACACAATTCAATGAATGAGTTTACCATTATTATGATGATTTTTGGATAAATTTTGTGCTTTCCTGTCATGTTGCTGTTGCGGACATTAGTTTGAAGACTGATTTGATGCAGCTCTCCTTGTCAGTCTCTCCTGTACAAGCCTCTACATATTGCGTAATTCCTGCTGCCTATATCCATTGGAACCTGTTTACTATAGTTAAATGTCAGTTTCCATCTACAAATTATCACTCATATCTCTTCCTTGCAAAAGCTTTCCTTCGTTTTCAGATCCTTATTGCCTCGGGATCTGTCCTATCAGCTGGCCCCATATTTTGCGAAGAGTTGTGCAACAAACATGTTTTCTCCCCAGTTCCATTCTGTACCTGCTTAAGAATCCAATCTACCCACCTAGTCTTGAGTATCCTTCTGTAGCATCACACTTCAAAAGATTCTGTTGTCTTTTTGTCTCATTCATGGTTCCCTTTTAGCCAAGGCTACACTGCAGGAAAATACCTTCAGGAAAGACTTTGCACTATTTATATTTACAGTTTATAAAAAATTTCTCTTTTTTCCAGAACACTTTTTCTTGCTTTTGCCATCCTGAGTTTTACATCCTCTCTACCTTAACCATTATTAGGTATTTCCTGCCCAAGTAACAAAACTCATCTACTAATTTTAGTGTCTCATTTCCTACTTTAAATACTTCAGCATTAATTGACTTAACTAGTCTACTTTCATTACCTTTGTTTTACTGTTGGTGATGTTCATCTTACAACCTTTTCTTGACACTGTACATTTCATTCAGCCGATCTTCAAAGTCCATTGTTACCTCTGGTGGAATTACAATATCATCACCAAACCTCAAAGTTTTTATTTCTTCTCCTTAACTTTAATTGGTTCTCCAATATTCTCCTTGGTTTCATTCACAGCTTATGCCTGTCTCACTCCCTGCTCAGCCACTGCTTCTCTTTCATGCCATTCAGCTCTTATAACTGCTGTATGATTTCTGTATAATGGTAAATAACTTTCACTCTCCTTATTTTTACCTCCAAAATTTCATGTAGAGTATCCAGTCAATTTTGTCAAAAGTTTCCTGTAAATCCTCAGTTGTTATATCAATAGGTTTGCCCTGTTCAGTCTCTCTGACATGATATGTCTTGTGAGAAAAATCTGAGATTTCAGCTGTAAATACCAGCAAAAGCTTAACAAATGGTAGACATCAGAAGAGACCAAATTGCCTGACTTTGAATGAAAGGTAATGAAATATTTGTGAAACATTCTTAACATTCTAAGAAAAGTGGTATCGACTTTTTTTTTTAACTAAAAATTTCGTACTGTAAACAGTTCTTATCAGTACATGAACTGGATTAATAACAAAAACAATGTTGAAGTATCTAGAAATCAAAGAGGGGAAAACAAGAATGTAAGAAAGATTATAGTAAAGCTACCACAATCGCGTGCAGGTAAATAACATTATTAATCAGAATTCTCTGTATTTACACAGGGAACACGCTTGAAGGTCCTGCCAAGAGAAATTGCAGCATATGACCAGGATGTTGGAATCAATGCACCTATTTATTACACTTTCAACTCTGGTGAGGTCTTATTAGTAGTGAAAGAATGTATTTCTTAAGAACAGAGTTAAAGAAATATTGTACTAAATATTTATATTACAATTCTGAACGGTATCTGTACATTTTTAGTAAATAATGAGTAATTTCCTGTTTTCATTGAGCACACACCAGATCATGAAAACGACGTTTGGAAATATTTTAATATTAGGAGCACAAATTGATCTGTTACTGAATAATTGGATGCAATATGATTTCCCTTCCAGCAACTCAGGATTACAGATTTTTTGAAATTGACAGAAGTTCGGGTCATGTAATTTTGCAAAGAACTGTGCCTGACGATGAGCTCCTGCAGCCTACAACTCTTGTTGTTAGGGTATGTTACACTTCAGATTCATCCTGTATGTCATATATTTGTAACGTAATCAAATGTTACCAATGTTTAAATAAATTGTATTATTCCACAGATAATATAAACCATAATTATCATTATGTTCTTATATTGAACAGATTCTCTTTGTATTAAACTCTTGCTTCTGTTCATTCTAACAGTGTTACATTTTTACAGTTTAAGCAAATCATGAAATTATTTTTACTCCTGTTAAATTGTAATGATATTTTCAAAATTTAAAACTAGTTCTTAAATGAATCCAAAGAGTGTGGTGCTAGTGTGATGGGAGTAAATTTTCACTTTAGAAAGTTATTCTAGTGATATCAGGCTTCTCATGGTATTGTGGATGAGAAATATCCATAACATTAAACATACACAGCTATTTCTAGAACAGCCTTCAGTTATTATCTGTCTTGGTCGTACCTTAAATCTTATTAGATCTCAAAGCACCAACATGCAAATCATACATTTATGACTCAGATTTAACTAAACCAAATAAACAACCCTCACCACATATAAACAATCTGTCTTTACAAACAAAGTTATTGATACTATTTCATGGAGCTAAAGGCTAACAATTTCTTAAGAAGACAGATGTGGAGTAGATAATGAAAAACTCAATCAACCAACCGATCAGTCAAGTAATGCTAAAGCTATCACTTTACTTGAAGTGGATCCAAGTTGAATTCTGCAAACCTGTGCTGCAGAAACTGACTTAGTTACCATTGTGTATTCAGTCTGTCTATGAGTTTCATTCTCAGAAGTTAAATTATTGTACTGAAATGTTAATAGAAAGTCTTAATTTTATCCAATCAATCTGTCAGATGGGTCACCATTTTGATCATTTTACCAAATAAAGTCTTATGGAAATGATGAAAATCTTGAACTGTCAGAAGGCCATAAACTGAACTTAACTACCATGAAAGTCTCTTGTAAAATTTCAAGAAACAGTATTAAGTGTGGGTGCTAGGAATATACAACAACTCCCTACATATTTCTCAGTTAAGGACAATAAAGATAAGATTACAGTAATGGGAATGGAAAAGGAGGAAACCCTAATATGTAGTGCAATGAGAAGTACCCTCTGCCATCCATTTCACACCAGTGTGCAGAGTACGGATGTACGTGTAGAAGCCAGCAGTTTTGCACCTCGACCCTCATAATTTCAGTTCACAAGATACAAAAGTTCCTTTCTTAACAGTGTGGCACACAGCATATCTTCGTATCTCTCTCCACACTAAACTTTTCCAGACCATTCCAGTTGGCAGAGTAGCTCTTGGCCCTAATATCCTAAATTATTTGTTGAATGTGTTCTAAGCTCTATCTTCCCCTCCAGTTCCTATCCTTCACAAATCCCTCAGGTACGATGGAAATTATTCCCCAATATCTTCACATATGTCGTACCATACTGCCTCTTCTTGTCAGTGTTTTTGACATGTTCCTCTCCTCCCCATATTTTCAACGTATCTTTATACTACATCTCACATGCTAAAATTCTCTTCTTTTTCAGATTTTCTACAGTCCACAATTCCCTTATGTACATTTTTGTGTTTCAAATGTGAATTCTCAGAAATATCTTTCTCAAATTAAGGCAAATGTTTAATATTAGTAGGTTTTTTTCACCAGGTAAGCCCTCTTTGCTTGTGCAATCTGCTTTTATGTCCTCCTTCCTTTGTCCATCACATGTTATTTTGCTTCCAAGGTAGCAGAATTACTCACTTTGTCTACTTAATAGCCACCAGTTTTGCTAAACTTACAGCTAATCTCATTTCCAGTAGTCCTCATGACATAAATCTCCTTTCAATTTACTCCCTATCCACAGTGTGTGCTCGTGAAACTGTTAACTGCATTCAAAAATCTTTGCAGTTCTTCCTGACTGTCACTGAGGGTAGCAATGTCATCAATGAATCTAATGGTTGATATCCTCTCACACTGAATATTAATCCCTCTCCTAAAGCATTCTTTTGTTTCTGTCATTGTTTCTTTGGGTGTAGATTGGACTGGTGGAAAAATGCTCCTATCAGAGCACAAATAAGGTGAATATGCTTCCGTTTAAAAGACACTGACTGAAAAGTGGGGTACCAGCTGCCTCAACACCTTTAAACATTTGGCATGTGAACATATTTGCATTCTTTTTAAAATTCAAGTCGTCTCACTCTCACAAGCTTCCCTAACTTTTAACTTGCTCAAACCCACTAGCCCAACACTGTAAGTCACTCATACCCATCTGCTCCCACTTGTCCATTCTCATTCATTCACTCACTCACTCAGCACAACTGTCTCCTGTATCACAGCCACAGCCTCCTTCATTCTGTCCTGCTACTACTGTCTCCTCTTGCTCTCTCTTCTGTTCTTCTGTTATTATATCACTCATTCCTCCCCCCCTCCCTCCCCCTCCCCCTCCCCCTCCCCCTCTCCCTTCCCCCTCCCCCTCCCCCCTTCCCCCTCCCCCTTCCCCCTTCCCCCTCCCCCTTCCCCCTTCCCCCTCCCCCTTCCCCCTCCCCCTCCCCCTTCCCCCTCCCCCTTCCCCCTTCCCCCTCCCCCTTCCCCCTCTCTCCCCCTCCCCCTCCCCTTCCCCCTCTCTCTCCCCCCTCACTCTCCCCCCTCTCTCTCCCCTCTCCCTCTCCCTCCCCCTCCCCCTCCCCCTCCCTCTCCCTCTCCCACTCCCCTCACTGTCATTGTCACAGGCTCTGTCTCTCATCATCACTAGCTCTCACCCAATTCCACTTTCTTCTGCTCTTTATTCCTCTCCCACTGGCATGTCACCTTCACTCTTTTCCCAGCACTATTCTGTCACTGTCAACTACGTTCCACTCCCACTGTGCCCCTTTCTTTCTCTCTCACTGCCGTTGTGCAAAGGAGTAATGTCTACTAGCTTCCACCTCTTTCTGACTGCCCCCACTTCCGATTGTGGTAGCTGGTACCTCACTTTCGAGTCTGTCCTCTAAACAGGAGCACTTCTTTGTGCTACAAAAGGAGTATTCTTCCACTGGTTCCCTACTTTTCCCTGCCACAGCAGGGCATATCACGCATATGGAAAAAAACCTTATGGCTCAGTAAAATTTTGATAGTTTATTCCTGTGAAACTGAAATAATGCAAAACTAATTTTACACCTCAGGCCAGATTTTACATTTACAAAAATTTTGTATATCCTTCAGAACAACATGGGGTTCTCAGAACCCTCCTGATGGTAACAGAGACACTTACCAGTATATTTCTCCATGCTACATCACTTTATAAACCACATTAGTGCCTAACATCAGATAGGGTAACTTTAAAACTGTGTGTCTTGGAAGTGGGTAAAGATATCAAGAAAATTTTCAAGGTTGTTAGATATTGACATTTTGGGAATATATCATAAAAGTTGCAGCCATTTACTGTCAATAGCCATCTTTGAATCTATGGATTTGTTTTGGTACCCAAAAACCACATTTTTGTGGTGTTCCTTGATAATTGATAAAGATTTTTGAAAACAGTAAGATGGATTGTCTAGATAAATGCCTAGAGATTATAACATAAAAATCTGATCAATTGTGATTTATTATTTAGATTTCGCATCTCACTGGATTTTACATGCATATTTTATGTGTACATGCAAGGCAACTTTGAACCTCTGTGTCTTGTAAAACGTTAAAGATATTGTTAAAATTTTCGAGATTGTTTGAGATAGAGAGAGAGATTTTAGGAATATATCATAAAAATTTCAGCCATTTGCTGTGCATAATCATCTTGGGATCCACAGCTCTGTGTTGGTACAAAAAATTGTTAAAAAATATAAACTGTCCCTGGCCCAAGGGCTATCCGAGATACTTGACCCTACTTCCTTATCACCAAGAGACCCTGAGATATGAGATGAGACCCCTAAGAATACTGTTTTTATGTGTGGCATTTTGAACTTATTTGTAGCAGGTAACACAAGCTGTCATAAGCATATTGATAATGGATATGAAATACAAAATTCCTGTCTTGTACCCTTTTTAAACTGAGCACTTCATTCTTGGGCTTTCATTCTTTCACTACTGGAAAATTTTTTTTGGGCACTCTAAAAAGTAAACTCATGAGGGAACACGTGCATATTATTGTGGTTCCACTACTTTAGTACTATTGTTATATCATTTAAACTGTAGTTCTTGTTGAAAGTTAAAATGTTGTTCTATATTCCTAAACAGAAACATTTCCTGTGAAGTAATCTTCAGTAGTGAGCCAAATGCCAATGCATTTTAATTTACTGTGAAACTCAGTTACCGTTTTTCTTGTGGTATTTTTAGTACTTTATAAAGATAGAAAGATTAACTAATTGAGTCAAGTGGCAATTTTTTCCCTTATCATATAGAAAATCCAGGTTGGAATAACAACAGTATTATGAAAAGGAAAGATGGCCATACATGTTGAGCTTTTAGCCAAAAGTAGACTCTAAAGTCTAAAGTAGACACTACCCACAAAAGCAAACCACACACACAAAATACCACTGTCTCCGGCCACTGATGCTGGACTGCAAGCAACTATGCCTGATAGGAGAAGCTATGGGAGGAGGAGGGATAGCAGAATGGGGGTGAGAGAAAGTAAAGTGCTGCTTGTGGGAGCATGCAAGGACATGGGGAGAAGATAGGTGTAGTTGGGAGGCTAGAGGGAGGGGATGGTTGGGGAGTGGGTGGAAGTGGAGTGGAAAAAGAGAAGAGTAGAAGAGGGGAAAAAGACTAGTCAGTGCATTGGTGGAATAGAAAGATGTGTTGTGCTGGAATGGGAGCTGGGAAGGAGATACATGGGTAAAGGACAGGGACTAATGAAGGTTGAGATCAATCGGGTTACAGGTATGTAGGATTTATTGCAGGTAGAGTTACTACCTGTGCATTCAGAAAAGCTGGTGTTAATAGATAGGATCCAGATGGTGCAAGCTGTGAAGCAGTCACTGAAGTGAAGAACATTGTGCTGGGCAACGTGTTCAGCAACTGGATGGTCCAGCTGTTTCTTGGCCAGTTTGTCAATGGCCATTCGTGCAGGCAGACACCAATGGTGTCTGTAGTCATGATGGGTGATGGGCAGCAGTTGCAGCAATTGGGTGGTCCAGGTGCTTCTTGGCCACAGTTTGTTGTTTGCCATTTATGTGGGTAGACATGTCTAATGTCTGCCCACATAAACAGCCAAGGACAAACTGTGGCAATCCAGTTGTTGGGCACTCTGCCTAACACAATGTCCTTCACTTCAGTGACTGCTTCACAGCCTGTATCATCTGGATCCTTCCTACCAACACCAGATTTTTTGAATTGCACAGGTGAGAACTTTCCATGCAAAATATCCTGTGTTCCTGCAACCCCACTGGTTTCAACCTTCATTAGTCCCTGTTCTTCACCCACCCATCCCATTTCCTGTTCCCATTACAGCAGTACACAGCTTTCTATTCCACCAATGATACTGATGCTAGTTTTGCATTTGTCCTATACTTCTCTTCTTTTGCGCTCCTCTCCCTGCCCCCACCGCACACCTCTTCTGACTGCACCCAGCTGCTCTGTCCTGCGTACTCTCACAATCAACACTTTACCTTCCTCCACTCCTATCCCACTGTGCCTCCACATTGTGTGTGTGTGTGTGTGTGTGTGTGTGTGTGTGTGTGTGTGGCTGCAGTCTTTCCTGTACATAATATTGTTGTTATATAAGCTTCTTATTACAAAGTAAGCAAATTTCAGAATATGACTCTGACCTGATAGTACAAGTATAAGTGATAAACGTAAATCTAATTCAGTGTTGCTTTGTCACCATATGCATAACTGTTTTTTTAGTCTCATTATATGACATGGAATTTTTTCAGGCTACACAGTATGACAACCCAGATCGGTATGCGTTAGCAACATTGACAGTTTCAAGGCCTGGTGTTGTTGCTGGTGATCTGATCTTTATTCAGAAGCATTTCTCAGCTTCTGTGCTAGAAAATGTTCCTCTAGGAAGTGTGTTACTTACTGCTGTTACCAATAAACCACGTGATAGGGTATGTCTACTTTAAAGTTTGTTGCCAGATGTTATATAAATAAGGCACTGAAGTAATTCACGCACTTTTAAGATATTCAAAGTATAGCATACTTGAGGTTGTGTAAATAAACATAATACATGTTGGTAAACATTTCTATTAAGGTGTAATGTGGTAATTTGTTATACTGAATGCCATAATTTGTGGAAAACACTAGAAATCTTGTATTTACTGGACATCATTTAGAAAGAAGTACACACATTCCACATGTAAATTATTAAGCCCCATGTAAATCAGAGAGAAATGGTAAATTATTATCATAAGAAGTGAATTACACATATGAACTATTGTGCAGTATGTAGTACATGTCAGTAATAAACAAACAAAATTTATGTTGAGAGAGCAGGGGGATATTTATGTAAATCTCTTGATTGATATTGATGCTAGTTTTGCGTATGTCCTATTTAAGCAAAAATATTTGGAATTTGGAATATTTATTTACAAGGTTTCTTCTGAGATTTATTATTGAAACTGTTTCTGGAAACCTTAAACACATTTCACAGTCACCTATCTTATCATTAGAGTTTACTGACAAAACTGGCAGGTTACATCAATAATAGAAAAATATTTATCTCGAAAAATGTTGACAACATATCTGTCCTGTCAAGAAGATATGTCATATATGTACATTTATATAAAGTAACAAGGTTGATTACATGAAAATGCTTAAAGTTAGATTAAATAAATAAATAAATAAATAAAATATCTCAAGACCGTAGGCAACCCTGAAATTCGAACTGTATACCTTCATGCCATTCCTATTGCATTAAAGATGTGGACAGTCCAGACTGAGACTTAAGGTTTCAAGAACTGATAAATGTCTTACATTTGTAGTATTACTATATTTTTCTAATTTTTGGCTACATTGCAATTGACAGAGAGTACGATTTTGGCTGGAAGACCCCACTCACTCTGGCACATTTAGCATTACTCAATCTGGAGATTTGGTTCTAAGACGTGCACTTGACTATGAAACACTTGACAACTATCAACTGAAAGTTCATGCTACTGATGGTCGAACGGTGAGTAATTTTTTTATACAATCATGTCATAAGAATTGTTTGTTGTAAGTCACATATTAATTAGTAGTTTATGATAATATATTATAAGTCATTCAATGCATAATCATAAGGAACAAAAAAGAGTTCTTTCCCCAATTTTCATAAATTTTTGATATCTTGTTCACATATGTAAAAAACAAAAAGTATGAATTTAAAATGTGTGCAGGCAGTATTTCTCAACTCTTACTTCTCTCACATGACATCCTGAAAGCTATGGATCAAGACAATCAGTTGGCTGTAGTACTTCTTGACATCCAAAATGCGTTTGACTCAGTGCCACACCATTGATGATTGACAAAATAGCTATCTGCCCTGGCTTTGGATGGATAGCACGAAATTCAAGCTTTCACAACAAACGGTTGCTTCATCAGGAAAGAGGGAAGGAGAGGGAAAGACGAAAGGATGTGGGTTTTAGGGAGAGGGTAAGGAGTCATTCCAATCCCGGGAGCGGAAAGACTTACCTTGGGGGAAAAAGGACAGGTATACACTCGCGCGCGCGCGCACACACACACACACATATCCATCCGCACATGCATTAACCAATAATGAAGAACCATGTGAAAAAACCTGCACCAAAGTCCAGTTGTATTTCTAAATTGTGCAGTGATTGGTAACTTTCTTTGAATGCACTTCAGTTTATTGGTAGACGCTTTGGAAACTGCAGTCTATCTACTTGTGGTTCCTATACCAAATTGAACTAACTGAAAATGTTAAACATAAATTAAGGCCAGCACGCAAGTGGTCACATGTTTGTTTGGCTCGCAGGAGTGTCTTGTGGAAATGTTGGAACATGTGAACTAAATTAGATAATTACAGAGGCATTTAAGTAGTCATTCTTCACATGCTCAACATACAAAAGGAATAGGAAGAAACACCGATAGATTGTAAAATGGGAAGTAACCTCTGCCATGTACTTTGTAGTGGTTTACAGTGCATAGATGCAGTTATAGATATCCATTTTAGCTAACTCATAATTGCTTTAGTTTGGCCACTGGCATGTAATTTTTGAAGGACTTGCTTCTAATAACTTTCCAAAATGCTACATATTTCTTTCACATGATTCCACTTCCAACTAGTGTTTCAAATGCAAACCCACTAAGAGTTTAGTTTGGTCCCCCCCCCCCCCCTTTTTTTTCTTTCTTCTTTTTTCCTCCACACAGGGTTATATATCTTCTAGTTCAGTAATTCAGGCTGTTCCAATGCTGTCCCATTAGCAAGACTGCTGGGGAATGTCTGTCAGTTTGTTAGCAGGCAGCTGCAGCTGCTATAGGTTACTTGCCTGGTAACCCTATTGTGTGTGTTTCGGGCCACCTGCTGCTCACAGGCACAAGGCCATGGCAATATGGACAATGAGCTACAGCCAGGATGCTTGACTGCCTGACACAGTTCCATAACATTCTGTGATCTCAAAGGAAACTGTTTCTCTTTCAAATATATGCACAAAAAAAATCACATTGGTTTAAATCTGGACTTAAAGGAGGCCAGAAGAATCCCCATGATGGCACTGCTGGTAATGAAGGGACATCACATGATTGCTGAGTATTTCCTGTAGAAAATGGGAGTACAGCATTAGCTGTATGGGGTGTTGCGCCATCTTGCATAAACCACTGTGTGTTCATTGGAAGTTTGGTGGCAAGAAGATGTAGCACAAAGTCATTTTCCAATGTTCTGTATCAGCCAACATTGATAGTTTCATTGAAAAACTCTGGTCTGATTTGGCCATGAGTGGATAGAGCTACCCACACTGTCACATTTTCCCCATGCATCGTTTTTTTCCTGAAAAGTTGATGCCCGAGGTCATTTCCCTTCCAACAAACTACCTTCTTCTTCAAATTTTCTTGTTAATAGAAAAATTGAGTGCCTTCGTGGAGCCCAATGCATGTGGAATATTGCCCTAAATTATCTTAACACTGCTGAACAAATAATCATCTGAGCTCAGGCACAGTGAAATGCAGAACAACGGCTGGCAATATTGCAGCAGCACAATCTGTACTGACATTTCCATGAAACAAAACACGTTGGAGCAAAATTTAAATGAAATACTACTAGAGTTACAATTTTTATTCAGTGTTAAAATATGTCAACTATTCATGTGCAGCCTGTACATTCATAGCAAATGACCAAAGTGAAGATTGGTCTTTCACCAGAAGAGGGGAAAGCTTAGCACAACTTAGATTCAAATTGAATTGAGCTACATAAAGTGCTGTGTAGTAGCAATTCTTAACAAATAAGTTTTATATACTTATCTCTGTTTCTGATACATATGCTGAAATTGTTCATCATTGCACTGAACATTTTGACATAGATAAACTGAACTTCAGTACACATTGGCAGCACTTTGTACTTAACAAGATCATAGTGTATGGTAATCTGTATAATACAGTCAGCCTACATTCTCCCATTATTCAGTGCTCCTCAGCTTAAACGAAACTAGTGTGTTTGAGTGCCAAGGAATAAAAAAAGCAGTGTAATAGATTACAGGAAACTAGAATACATTCAGAAAGCCAGCAAAAATTAATTCGTTAAAAGGAGAGATGTAAAACAACTTCATAGAAATTGTAAGATAAAGAGGGAAAAGTCAACTTCAAGGATTTCATACAAGGCTTATCAGTGTAAGTTATACACTGAGGCACCAAAGAAACTGGTATAGGCTTGCGTATTCAAATACAGAGATATGTAAGCAGGCAGAATAAGTTGCTGCGGTCGGCAATGCCTATATAAGGCAACAAGTGTCTGGTGCACTGGTTAGTTCAGTTACTGTTGCTACAATGGCAGGTTATTAAGATTTAAGTGAGTCTGAATGTGGTGTTATAGTAGCCACATGAGTGATGGGACAAAGCATCTCCAAGGTAGTGATGAAGTGGGGATTTTCCTGTTCGACCATTTCATGAGTGCACCGTGAATATCAAGAATCCAGTAAAACATCAAACCTCTGACATCACTGCAGGCAGAAAAAGATCTGCAAGAATGGGACCAAGGATGACTCAAGAGAATTGTTCAATGCGACAGAAATGCAACCTTTCCATAAATTGCTGCAGATTTCAATGCTGGGCCATCAAGTGTCAGCGTGTGAACCATTCAACGAAACATCATCAGTATGGGCTCTCAGAGCCAAAGGTCCACTTGTTTAACCTTGATGACTGGACAACACAAAGCTTTACACCTTGCCTATGCCCATCACCGACGATGGACTGTTGATGACTGGGAAACATGTTACCTGGTCAGACGAGTGAATCAAGTGGATGGACATGTACGGGTATGGAGACAACATCATGAATCCATGGACCCTGCATGTCAGCAGGGAACTATTAAAAGATGGTGGAGGCTCTGTAATGGCGTGGGGCGTGTGCAGTTGGAGTGATATGGGACCCCTGGTAAATCCAGCTACTACTCCGACAGGTGACACGTACATAAGCACCCTGTCCGATTACCTGCAGCCATTCATGACCATTGTGAATTCCGATGGACTTCGGCAGTTTCAGCAGGACAATGCAATACACTACAAATACAGAATTTCTCCAGGAACAATCTTCAGAGTGTAAACACTTCCGTTAGCCACCAAACTCCCCAGACATGACCATTATTGAGTATATTTGGGATGCCTTGCAACGTGATGTTCAGAAGAGATCTCCAAACCCTCATACTTGTACAGATTTATGGACAGCCCTGCAGGATTCATGGTGTCAGCTCCCTTCAGCACTACTTCAAACATTAATCAAGTCCATACCACGTCATTTTGTGGCACTTCCGCGTGCTCGCAGAGGCCGTACACGATATTAGGTAGGTGTCCCAGTTCCTTTGGCTCTTCAGTGTATACTCTCCTTTGTCTGGCATTCTGTAATGTATATTCTTTCACATGACTGAAATATCACATTTAGTGTGAAGATAAAATATACCTTTCTCTACTCAAATGAAATGAACTGATTTCTGTATACTGTGGTGCATTTACTCCAATTTGAGTATTCCTTAACATATGCCCCTTACCCCAGACATCACAGATAAACTTTTGATACAAGAAATTATCAAATTGCATAGGGCTACGCACAGCACTTCTGAAAAGCAAAATGTGATAAAAGCAATAAGTCATGATCTCTGAAAGAAACTGTAATTGGTGTTATATGGACAGATGAACTGAAAATAAAAGTAGTGTGTGTGTGTGTGTGTGTGTGTGTGTGTGTGTGTGTGTGTGTGTGTGTGTGTGTGTGTGTGTGTCTCCAGTGGCATAAAAATTGTGTCCACATCAAAGTGGAAGACTAATAACTGACTTAAAACTTAAGTTTGGCCAGCCAGGAAGTCCAAGAAGTAGTAACTTTCAAGAGAAGTTGCTGAAAGACTTACAGAAACATTTTTGTAGTGATGTATGTATTTCCTTAACATGTTGCTACAGTTATGTCTGTATCTAAAAATCAACATCCTGACTGACAGACGTACTGTCCTGAAAGACGTACTCACTCATCGTTGTCCAACCCAAACCGCTAAGGATAGAAACTTGAAATTTGTAGAGGGTGTTGATCTTATACTGCAGGTGTTATTTAAGAAGGGATTTTTCGAAATTCCACTCCTAAGAAGGTGAAATAAGGGAGGAAATATTTTTTGAAAAAGTCACTATTAAGGCAATTTTGAAGCTAGACCTACGAAAATTGGTATTTGTTTTTCTGTTATAAATAAAAAGACATTTTTCAGCACTTTTGGAAATTTAACCTCTGTGGGGTGAAATAGTGGTTGAAAGTTCTTGTGAAAACCAGGTATTGCAGTGTTTTTGGAAATTCAACCCTGAAGGGAGTGAAATAGGGGATGAAATGTTTTATGAAAATATTTTAGTGTGAAAGTATTTTTAAAGCTAGATCTGTGGAATTTTAAATTTGGCTTCTCATTTAGAAGTGAAATGGCACATGTTTAACTGTTTTTGGCAGTTCAACCCCTAAGAGGATGAAATAGAAGATGAAAATTTATATGAAAATATTTTATTATATTAAAAAATTTGTAAAGCTAAACATATGAAAATTGATATTTCGCTTTTTGGTTAGATGTAAAGAAAAATGTGTTAGGGGAATTTTACCACAAAAATGCAAAAGACATGATTTAAAAAAAAAAAAAAAAATTGGACTCCAGCTACCACAATCGCTTTTTGGTCACAAGTACATTTCGCAATGACCATGCTTCTGTGGCTGGGTGGCTTGTGGCTTGGAAGAAGGCAGCTAGTTTGCTGGGTAGTAATGTGAGAGGTAAGGGTGGTGGGTACACAGGCTAGGTACGTGATGCATTGTTGTTAGATCAAGAGGGAAGGACACAAACTCAAGATTAAGTGGGTGTGACAAAGCAGCTCTGTACTTCCTCTCATTTTGCCATAAGCCTCCTTAAATTCATTTTATTTTCGTTTTTTGCCTAATTATAATTACCATTAACATGCATGCATGTAATCTGCATTTCCATAAAAGAGGAAGGCTGGCCCTCAGTCTTAAGGAATACAGCACTAGGTCTAATTTTGTGCTTAGTTTTGTGTATGTAATTAAGTTCCTGATTTATTTTGACCATTCCTAGTTAATATCTTTTGGTACAGATCATTATAGGGTGAAATCAGTAATTGTTTCATGTCTTAGGTTCTATTGTTTACTTATAAATAAATATAAATTCTGTACTAATTATAAACATTTGAAAGAACAAGAAGTAAGGTTCTTAAAATATTTATTTGGCTCTATTGAAAAACATATTAGCAAAGCCAACCCTTGATTAATTCCAAAATAATTACCAGGTTTGTCAAAAGTATTGTTTGTATAGCTGTATCCATCAATTTCATTATTTAAACAAATAATTTGGCCTAACCTTTGTGGTAGAAGGAACTGTTAAAAAGGAAAAAATTTTCGAAGTATTCAGTTAATTGGATGAGTTATGCTTTAATTGTAATTTCTGTAACTTAAACATTGAACAAGGTATAGTTTCAGTGCCTATTATTGTGAGGATATATAAAGGATCGATTTTTGGTCCCATGACAGTCAGTCACTCCACAGCCGATTTTCAGATGTAAAACATGTATTGGTTATATTAACAACAATGCATCAACTTAACACTGGAACAAGTGTAACACAAATAGGCCATGTGTTAGAACAGTTAATCACAATGCCTGTTTAATTTATTTGAAAAATAGTGTCACACATACCATATTATTCTGCAAGAACTGTGAACTGTGTGGTTAGGTTTACACTGTTCATAGATGTTCAACAGCAAACTATTGTAGCAGTATGCTGATGTTGCCTGCGACCTATTAATGAGGCTTATCAACATTTACCAGTAGTGAACTGGCTGTATAATTGTGCAATATTGCAGCGTTGTGAACAGTGAAAGTAAAGAACTGGGTGAACATCACATGGGAGGGGGTGGCAGCATGCAGGAGGGTGAAACCTTTGGGTGGAGGGTGTGGGGACAGTGGGCTACCAAAGATTGAGGCCGGGACAATTACAAGAGCGAAGGATGTGTTTAGAGAACAACTCCCATCTGCACAGTCCAGAGAAGAAGCTGGTGGTGGTAGGAAGGATCCAGACGACCTAGATTGTCAAGCAGCCATTGAAATTGAGCATATTGTGACACCAGGTGGTCAACTTTGTTATCGGTAACAATTTGGTGGAGGCCATTCATATCCATATTAACAGCCATTTGATAGTCGTACCGACATAACAAGCTGTGCAGAGTTTGCACCAGAGTTGGTATGTGACATGGCTGCTTTCACAGGTGGCCCAGCTTCTGATGGGATGGGATAAACCTGTGACAGGACTGGAGTAGGAATTGCTGAGTGGGTGGCTTGGGTGGGTTTTGCACCATGGTCTTCAATAGGGGTATAGTCCCTGTGGCAAGGGGTTGGGAGTGGGTGTAACATAGGGATAGACTAGTTATGGGGTGGTTGGGTGATGGAACACCACCTCAGGTGGGGTGGAAAAGATTTTGTGTAGGATGTCCCTCATTTCAGAGCATAATGAAGAGATATTGAAGCCCTGACACAAGATACGGTTCAGATGTTCCAGTCCAGGGTATATTTGGGTGATGAGGGGGCATTTCTTTGTAGTTGATTCTTGGGAGTGATGGGAGGATTGTGAGGGTGTGAGAATATGGTACAGGAAATCCTTTTGTGTACTAGGTTTTAGGGGTAGTGCCTGTCTATGAAGTCGCTCATGAAGCCTTCATCATATTGGGTAAGGGAGTTCTCTTCACTGCAGGTACATAGCCCAAGGGTGGCTAGGCTGTAGGGAGGGATTTTTTGGTGTGGAAGGGATGGCAGCTGTCAAAAAGCTGGTGGTTAGTTGGTTTAATGTGGGCAGAGCCATCAGAGAGGTGGCAGTCACTGTCCAGAAAGGTGGCATATTGGGTTGAGGAAGACCAGATGAAGTGGATGGGAAAGAAAGTGTTGAGGTTTTGAAGGAGTGAGGATAAGAGGTCTTGGCCCTGAGTCCATGTCATGAAGATGTTATCAGTGAACCTGAATCAGACCAGGAATGAGAGTTTTAGGAAGCTAGGAAGGTTTCCTCTAGCTGACTCATAAGCAGGGTGGCATAAGTACTTAAGCATTCTGCTTTTCAGTGAATGGCCTCCTTTAATACGAAAGTATTTATTTGAATATTATTTTTATAAGAACTTAGGATCAGCAGTCATGATGAACAATAGACATTTACATTCAATAATATGTATTGCTTACAGTACTGGCTTTCTTAGCTCCAAAAGCTATAGCACCAGTGAATTTCCTAATTGGTTTGTTTATTAATTTTTCTCTGGTTTGTCTTCTTTCTGTTCTGGTAGTTCATAGCTGCTTCTCACCAGTACAAAAATTTTCAACTGTTTTTCTTATTGTCATTTGATATTAGGTATCGTGTTCTTCCTTACTGAAAAATATATCAACTGCTTGGAATATTAGTTGTTGTTTTACTTGCAGAATGACACTGCCCAACTTGAAGTCTCAGTTCTCAATGTGAATGATTGGGACCCACGATTTCGATACCCACAGTATGAGTTCTTTATATCGGACTTGGATGTTCAGCCAGGAGATGTAGTTGGCATTGTAGAAGCTGCTGATGGAGACAGAGGAGATACAATCACATTGAGTCTGAAAGGACCAGATGCCAGGTATGTTGAATCTTC